>NW_019724748.1:0-165897 GCF_002891405.2 Cryptotermes secundus
TACTGCTTGTGTGCAGTAGCAAACTATACAAGAAAAACTGCTAAAGCGTGTAGGGCAAAATTCTCACTTTCTTGTACTGTGTTACAGTGAACACTACAGTATGGATAGGCATCTGTTTAGCAAACTGGTAGTCATGCAAATGACATGGGTTGGAAGGTTGTAACAGCAACAATTATCATCATAAACTTGAACACCAACAAGTCTCTCAGCCAGTGCTTACTAAATTACAGAAAATTCTGTTATCCAGCACATAAATGTTACATGAATGTGCTGAAAGCATGAGAAAAATCCATACAGGAACCCAGTACAGTAGCCTACTAGAAAAGCTTGTATAGAAGTGATTTTAAACCGTTGTGCCATGAAGGGTCAGCAGGTGTGCCACATGAGTTTGGGGGAAGTCAGAAAAAATTGAAGAATAAAAAATCTAGGTAAACTTCAGAAGTGCTGTACATTTTTCATACTCACCTCCAACTAGTGCTGAGGTCAAGAAAATGTGGATTTATACATCCACACCCCCATACGCCTTCATGGCAGTTCTTAACTAGTTAAGCACAGGGACATTACCTTTTACCTTTCTCACTCACTCACTCAAGGAACTGAGCCCTTCTTGAGAAGCCATCAATTGTGCAGCTACTCAAGAATTTCCCAGCATTTTATGGAACCCAAAGGTTCATTACTGTGTTCACAAGAGCCCTCCACCAGTCCCTATCCTGAAACAGATAAAGCCAGTCCATACCAACCCACCCTATCTAATATCCATTTTAATATTGTCCACCCACCCATGCCTTGGTCTTCCCAGTGGTCTCTTTCCTTCTGGCTCCCCCCCCCCCAATATCAAATATGCATTCCTCTTCTCCCCCATTTGTGCTATACTATACACTGCCCACCTTATTCTCCTTGATCTGATCATTCTAATTATACTTGGAGAACAGTACAAGTTATGAAGCTCCTCATTATGCAGTTTTCTCCAACCTCCTGTCACTTCACCTCTCTTCGGTCCAAATATTCTCCTCGGCACCCTGTTCTCTAACATTCTCAGTCTATGTTCCTCCCTTAATGTCAGAGACCAAGTTTCATATCCATACAGAACCACAGGCAAAATTATAGTTCTGTATATTCTATATTTATGTTTTTGGACAGCAGATGAGAAGACAAAGGGTTATGGACTGATAGGCAGCAGGCATTACCCAAGTTCAATCTCCTCTTAATTTCTGCCTGAATAAGGTTTCGATTTATTATCATCGTTCCCAAATATCAGAACTGTGCCACATTTTCAGAACATCTGTTATCTATTATATTACACTTGTTCCGTCTAAAGCAGCTCAAAGAATGTATAACATTCAATTTGTCTTATTAATATCACAACATGTTTTGACCATTTTAACTGGCCATCATCAGGTGAATACAACTGTTTAACAAATGCTCTTTTGAATTGCAAACCATCTTACTTCTTATATGGGCCCATATTTACAACGATTTCTGATGGATGACAATACTGGTATTCGTCAATATTACATATTAAAATATGGTACTGTATACAATATTATATTTAAGCATCCTGTTGCACTCCATATGATAAATGATATGAAACATGTAGTGTAGAGGAACAAGATCAAGGACACATAATATATTGTTTGCACTTGGGATGGAATTTGTATCATTATATGGTACTGTATATAGATATATGAACTGAACAATTCTGGAGTGAATATTTGCTAGGTCATATGTGGTTCAAACAAGGATGCAATTCTATATTTGCAGTTGTTAGGTGTTGAGTTGCGAATGTGGCAACGTATGATGTTGCCAAAACACAGAAGATGGATGGATGAAAGATTCTGGATATACTAAAACACGATCACAAATTCAACTAACCTCTATTGTAATATACCTATATGAGGACAGATAACAAGCAGCACTCCTAGCAGCAGCTGGAGGAACTACTGTATGGTAGATGTATTGGAAATTTGTTTTTGAAGTAAATTTACACAAATGGTAAATTTCCTTTAAAATATTTAGCAGTTGCATGGGAATTCAAGATCCTCTGATAAGAGATAACCATAGTTGACTGTATTATTTAGTAAGATCAAAAGGCAAATCAGCAGTAAATAATTACAAGCCACAAAAAGTAAGGACAGATACACTCAAGTAACATTAAATTACCATTTAACAAAACAGATAAAAATACTTAATTCCCTGGTGCAGGAAGTTTTCTGAAATAGGTGACAGTTATTTCTCAATAGGAGATCTTTTCTGTTATGAATTCAATGCTTCAGCATTATTGGCACAAAAAGAAATCGTGAGTGACACTTTTAAAATCACATCTAATGCTTACAGTATACATACCCTGTTAAAAGTTTCTTCAGCTTTATTAAGTTTAGCATTTTTCATATCCTCTTGATAGAATGCAGCATACGGAGGGTATAAATGTTGTAATCTTGCAGCTGGATTACTAAGACACTTCAAAATTTCTGAGGGATCCTGTATATAAAAAAATTTCTGTGACTGCAAATACAAAATGAACACAAAATTCTCAGTTTCATCAATGTAAATGTATGCCCAAGCTTTCTTATATATGATATATGGATATACTCGTGCTGAAACTATGGCTGATGCAACAAACGCATTGCCTACATAGAAAGACCCAGCGAAGCAAAGTGCTCACATCAACACAGTCATCAACATAAACAACCTGCATTTTGCAATAAACCTGCAATAAGAATTAAATCATGGCACATTGCTTTAAGTGCTCTGACAAGTGCTCAGTGCAGACTTCCATTTCACATACAACAGCAACACAACCTTTTAACACAGAAATTTTCTGCCAACTGAGGTGCAAGAATAGATGCTATAGAACCTGTCACAACTTGCAGCATGTCAGTGTTGCCCTCTGCTGGTGAGTCATGAAGTTCAAGGCATCACTTTTCATTCAACATATCTTATTGCATAATTTTCCCCAACCTTCTGTTACTCCTCCTTTAGGTCTACACATTTTCCACATTATTCATTCCCTAGCGGTCTCAATTTTATGTTGTGTCTCTTAAGATTCAGAGATAACATTCCACACACATGAGAGGTAATATTATAACTTCAACAGTCTTGAAGTTTACACAACATAAATTGGGCACAGGAGGGTGTTATCAATTTTGGTGTCTAGGTTTAACTATATTTGAACCACATTTTAAAATTAAGATATAACTGTCAGTATAGAATAATCGTATAAACACAGTATGAATTCATACTGATTAATGATGCAATTCAGAAGCTAAATAGTATTTGTGTATGCCTGAAGATGACCCAAGAAAAGGGTTGAAAACATGCAGAAAAAAGAGAGAGAGAGAGAGAGAGAGAGAGTAGGAGGAGGAGAAGAGGAAGATCCCCCCCCCCCAACAAATGGTGACACAGTAGTGTCTATTTTGTTTCTTTTTGATTATCTCTTGTACGACTTTCCAAAATATGTTTTCATAAATAACACACAACCGGAAGTATACCATAAAGATTATTCATTTAAAATCATTACCAAGTGAACAAAACAAGTATCGACAGGAACTAAAATTTTTAGAGGCTTTTAGTGGAACAGGATCAACTAGAAGAAAGACATGCATTAGGGACACAATACTGGAACAAATTAATTCTTTCCATTGAACGTATAAGGGGTGGGCCTTCTTGGCCCTTGCACCGCGACCACACTGATCTATTCTTTCCATTACTTTGGATATCACATGTCTCATGAAGGAGAAAATAATCTGCACGTAAATCTGAACATTTTGTAAAAATATTAGTATTAGTTTCTATTCATACAAGAGTACAAATTTATAAGACACTTTCTAGACCAACGCTATTTTAAGGGTGAGGATCAGAGGCAATAAGAATGATGAGAGAAGACATCGGCAGAAACGTGTTTCATTGGGAGTGCTGTGAGAAACACCTTTAGACCATAAAAGGAAATTAAATTGTAACAGAGATAAAAATTCCACAAATAACAGAATTCATACAATACAGAGGAAAATGAAAAGAAAACACTAATAGGATAAGCTCTGAAACGATCCCAAAGATGTTAGATTATTAACGGAGGCTGGGAAGACCTATGAAATGATGGATCAACAGACATAATAATGGAAAGGACGATTATGATGATGACCAACACCATAGTGATTTTCTGCTTCACAAAGCACAGTTTTATAGATTACCATGGAAACATTTCTATTAATGTGACTGGCTTAATTCAGCACCTTTCTGTCAATCGCTTCATTGATTGCTATAATGGCTGCGTGAAGAACTGCTGTGTCAGCTCCTAATTCATTAGCTAGTAGTCCACCAATCTTCCGAAAAGCTGGCATCTGGATTCCATACTTCTTCAACTCTAACCCCACAGCATTGATTTCTTCATCTGGAATATACAGAAACTTTAGCAAATGTGCTCCAAACTATAACTAAAATAAACTAAATCAATGTACTCAATTGTTCCTTCTTCTTATGCACCTGATGATGGTCAATGAGGCTGAAACACGCAGTGCTGTATAATAAACAGATGAAGACACGTGAATATTAATACATCCATGAAGTTGCACAAAGACGGCAAGGTGTGAGAACACGAAGTTAGAATACACAGTACAACAGGATGAGGCTGTACAATATTAAATACTTTAGTCTTGGAATGTGATTGATATAACCCTCAGAAACTAAATAGGCTAGTCCTAAAAAACTTAAATACTTTAGTCTTCATGGTACAGTCATGTAAGACTAAATTATACACAAAAATAAGGTTATCAGCCCAACTCCAACCAGGACAGAGGTAGGATTACACTCTGCCCCATCAATTTCACATGCTGGGTAAGCTCTCCGAAATTCATGCCCTATTTATAATCTTATGTGAACATTAAATCCATTTTGTTTTATTTTTTTAATAGAATGAGGTAATGGACTGAATGCCAACATACTTCGACTCATCTTTTTAATATATACCACTACAGTTTACATAAAAAATACATATCAACACTTATGAACATATACAAGAATTTTAAACATTTCTGTTTGCAACATAACTCACTGTTACCTCACCTGTAAAAATAGTCCAATAATTTTCTGTATGCTATAAATACTGGTTCTCCTTCTCAGTTTCCAAATTCATATTATAGCATGCAGACAGCTGTTGCTAGGTTATGGCATAGTAAACAAGTTATTAGCCTAACAATGACTGCACAAACAACAGAGGAACACATCACATTCACAGTGACATCATGTAACAATAGGAGAGCTGCGAGAAGCCATGTTGCCACACCATCCAGAACCAGGTGGACAGTGCTGCTGCAATGGAACACTTAATACCATGCTACCCACATCAACAGAGGAGTGGTGTTTTCTGTTGGGTCCACTCTGAGGCTACATCTCTCAACTGACTGCAGTTATGAACTGAGGTGAGTTGGTTGGTGGGTGGGTGAGTGAGTGACTTAGAGGACTGCTGTGATTAATAATGATTTGATTTCTGCAGGCAGGTCTTTAAGTTGCAACTGCTTATCCTGCTCATAGACTGATGGTGTGCTGTGCTACGTTGTCACTTTGTTGTAAATCTTACCTTCTACAGGTTTCAATATCATATGATCATCATCAGATAGAGCTGTAATTGCTTCGCTGTACTGCTTTATTATTTTCTTAGAACAATGAATTAAAAAACAAGAAGTTCTGGGAAGAACTAATTGCCTACTTTCCTTTCACTACAAAGTATCTGACACAACAAGTGGGCAAACTTGTATCTGTAAATCAGGAAAACAATAATATAAACTCACTTCTTATATAACCTGAACTGTAGGCAAGTCTACATTGTTGTGGGGAATGTATTTTCTAATTGCAAAGAGAGTTTTACCTTTTCTGCCCAGGAAGCAGTCGATCCAAGAAATGTGATAGTTTGGAATAAAAAATGTTTCACGATATTTCAAATTTGTCTCTGAGAGCAGGGCCACGTCTGTGTGTACTGAGCTCAGAGGGATGCCTCGCAATGCCATTAGCATTGAATGCTAGGATTTTGAGGGGCCTGTGAACTCTAGTGGCCATTTTGCTCTGTGAGTTTAATATAATTTTTATGATGGTCATTATTTTGCCTTCTTCTGACTTGGTCCCATGATATATTCACAGTAACACAACTAAAGCCACAGACCAAGAAATCACTGAACCACCAACTAAACATATGAGCTCAACATATTTCATTTGTTTCAAAAAAATTCTCTTGTGAGCAAAGGGATGTCATCTGGCTGCAAACTGTCAAATAAACCTTGGAAAATTAGGTACCATCTTGTGCTGCAATTTTTGAGCCATTTATATAACTACAAGAGCATGATTTACACGAAGCCAATAGATCGGCTGCCTGAGTGTTCTGGCCATTACGTAATGCGCCAATGGATCAGCGCACTGAGCATATAAGGGTTAATACAATGAAATGAAATGTCTAAAATTAACTCTTTTGTCCATCTTTTCCTTGCCACATAACAGCAGAAGCGAAGTTCAGAGGCTACAATAATTGTTTTATGGCTGACACTCCTTACTTTATCTAGTTCATGTCGAATTGAGCACATTATTCAGATATGTATGTTGAACATTACCTGTAAAATTAACCTTCCCATAGAGATCTTGGATCATAGGGGCTTTGCCCAACTTGAAGAGATGTGTGCTTAATGCGTGGAGACAGTATATCACCCGAGGCATATTCTTTTTATCATAGACATCTGTTGTTTCGGGATGGAAAGTCTGAAAGCAAAGTTGTCACATTAAATGATGTTGCAGGAAATTAACTACTTACATGAGCCCAAGTTTTGTTAACTGTCCACTCACATGTCTCTGTTTTCAGTTTCTTATTATCCTGGTTAAGTAAAACAAATTTATGGCAGTGTCATAGCTCAGTCTTTTTATCCTGGAGACTTGGTTTCAATATCAAGTGACTTCATGTGAGATTCACAGTGGAAAAAATGCCATTGGAGCAGGTTCATGCCTGAATTTCTTCAGTTTTCCTCTGCCAAGCATCACTCTATCAGCATTACTCAATACTTGTCTAGTGCAGTGTCCAAAAAAGAATTTCAGAGTATTAGTTATTCACATTTATTCGCTGCTTAATCAGAATTGGTGTATTTAAAAAATATAGTGCAAAATCTGTCCAAGTTTTAGTGAAAAATTCTAAAGAAATGGTAGCACTGCACCATAAGAAGTTGGAAAGCATCAGAGCAGGAGTAAGTCAGTCATGGAATTGCTGCAGGAAAAGGTGCTGTGCATGTTGTGGTAGGGGGAATCAGAATCTGTGGTTACTGTTAGAAAAAATTTTAGGCTGGTGCAGCAAAAAGATGCTCCACCCAATAAGTGTATCAGCAGTTCCAAGAAACTGTGAATTTATAGAAAGGACATTCACCAGATAAGCCAAGCACATCACAAGACAACACTGAGGACATCCGGGTAACACTTCACTGCAGCCCGAAACATTCTGTTTGGCACATTAGCCATCAGTGACAAATTCCAAAGAGTATGGCACATCATGTGCACAGGAGACTGAAACTACATGCATACAAACTGCAACTAGTGCACACATTCATCCTCACAAAAATCCCCAAAGCATAAACTTGGTAATATTCATGCTAAAACAGCTCACAACAGCGACAAATATCTCCTGAAAATTGTTTTTCCCAGTGAGCTCATTTTACATGCACATGGTGTTGTAAACCACCACAACCGCAGGATTTGGGGCAGTGAGAACCCACTGGCCTAATTGAGAACAATCACGACAGCATGTCGGACTGAATTGTATGACCCTTCTTCATCCAAGAGATCACAATCACAAGTTCAGTTTACCTGGCTGTGTTAGAAAACTTTGTGCTCCCACAGATAGTAGCTGAAGTTGATGGCCTCACTGTTCAACAAGATGGTGTACCTGCCCATTTTTGTGCCACTGTATTCACTTTTCTGAACAAACAATTTCCTGGTCTATAGATCAGCAGAGGAAGACCAAATAACTGGCCTACACAGGGTCATAATTTAACACCCATGGGATTGTTCTTCTGGGGGTATGTCAAAGACACCATGTATAGTGAATGGGTAGTTTCTCTTCCAAATTTGTGCTGAAGGATTACAGCAGCTATAGCTGTGGTTCCTCTGGATGCTCTATCCTGGGTGTTGGGTAAAGTGGGGTTTTGTTTCCTGTAGGGCTGTCACTGATGCTGACACCGAATTGCAATAAATGTCAGCAAAACTTGGTCAGGCTGCTTACTAGTTCTTGTTAATAAGAAATTTTTATGTCAAAGCAGTGAATAAATATTTATAGCTAGAATTCCAGAGTTCTTTCTCACACACCCTGTGTGGCTACCTTTAGCCAGCATGTTACAACAACCTATCTTTAATAACACATTTAGTTCAGGGATTTTAAATTCAGGTTCAATTTCAAATGCTTGGGTTTTAATTTTACACTATCTGAAAGGGGGGGGGGGTGTTTCACTAATGTTGGAGAAGAAAAGATGATGATAGCATAGTTCAATCACTATATCAGCCCTCAGGAAGCATAGGAATTACATTCATAGGAAACGGGCCTAAAAGCAACTCTGCACTTACTGTTGGCAGCGAGACAGCTTCTAATGACTTGAGCCAATAGTTAATGTTGTCAGTGTGTCGGAACTGCAAACCAACTGCTCTGAATAGCTTCTGATCGATGTCGTAAATCTTGGTCAATGGCACTGTTCCAGGAGCTACAATATTTCCAAGTCTGGCCAAAAATACACCATTCCGTAAGTTTTCTTCTAATTCTGTTGTTGTGGGCAGTTCTTCTTTCAACACAGCTTCCATCCACCTGTGAACGGTTTTGTTAGTTACAATATAAAGAAACCCTGTGAAATATAACCCCCCTTTCCACATCAAACATATTAAAGGTCTCACACATCCAATCCATACAGATAGATTTAAGGACCTAACAATTCCCTATTTGCATCTTCTACAGCAAGTTTCATACATTTTGGAAGCCACCTGGTAGTGTTGTCACTGACTGGCTTCCCCACATGACTTCACACCCAAACATGGTCACTACTGTGTAGTAGGGTAATGTGAGTGCTTGTGTGTGAGCATGTTCAAATGTCATGAGAATATCAATATCTGCATGAACCTGGACAATAATTCAGAGAAGTCATATTTTATTAAACCCCACATGGAATGAAACAGAACTTGGCATATGTCAGACACAGCATTTTTAAAACCTTTTGTGCACAAAGAAACCCACCAACCTTTCAATAAAACTGTTATAATACTCAATGCACCATGTATGTAAGTAAGCTCATGGCACAATGGGCTGCACGAAAGGTTTCGGTTCACTGACAACTTCCTGCAGGGTTGGGCTAATGATACGTATTAGGAGAGGTTCAAGAATAATATAATGAAAAGGGTAAAAGGTCATGAAAAAGGTCTGTAGCAAGAGTGTAGTTTTGTAATTGG
Source organism: Cryptotermes secundus (assembly GCF_002891405.2). Taxonomy (NCBI): domain Eukaryota; kingdom Metazoa; phylum Arthropoda; class Insecta; order Blattodea; family Kalotermitidae; genus Cryptotermes; species Cryptotermes secundus. The sequence goes on from NW_019724748.1 coordinate 9,451, forward strand.
CTTTGTCAGGCAGTATGTGGTGGTGAAGTTGACCCAATGTTAAGACATGGTTTTATGAGTGGGCACAAAGTATCCAGAACAGCAGATATACAGGTCTTGACAAAAACACAGACTGACACACAAAGTGCTTTCACAAGAATTACTGCCTCCTTCTCCTTTTCAGAGGTAGTAAATTCAGAAAGATAACAATTCTCAAGCCATTTTTTAAACCTAAATCCCAGCAATACTGTGTAATTGTTCATACAGCAATAATTGAGCAACTCCCTTACATAACATTTTTGACAAAACGTTTGTTCACTGCGACCTGCTGATTCACCTGACGTGATTTCACTGTTATTATCTACAATGAAGTCTGAGAGACAAAATTTTCCAGAACAATCCATACACAGACGATGAACTTAAAGAAAACACCAAGAATCTAGTACTGTTAGTTTCAAGACAAGAACTTAAAAGAATTCAGTAACATGTTCAGCAGCTGTCAAGCAAGAGCAATAGCTAAAGTACGTCATCTCCACCACCTGCTTAACACAGTTAGTTACGTCATATTGACGTAGGTATCAGCTAACTGCAATCTGACAGTACACTCCCAAAACAGGTTCCACAATAAATGTGACACTCCCTACATAAATCCTTTTACTTGTCTCCATCTGACTATTAATTAACCACACCTAAATTTCAAAGTGCAACAAACAGCCTGTGTTAATGAAGGTGACACAACACATTTTAAAAAATATTATCCAAATATTTCATTCATTTTAGTGTTTTATTAAAGAACATAGCGTAGAAACACGTTTTTACTGGGCTTCAATATGACCACCTTTTTCAGCTAAAGAAAGTACTTATACTGCTTAAGTTACTGTTGTATGGATTGTGTTCCCCAATTCAGTTTAGTTACTAGACATCCCCTAACTTTTTTGCTTCCTCCAAGTGGCACAGATATTCATATGCCACATTCCTTTGCCGAATAGCATCCATTTCTTCTGCTGTCTGATGTACTCCATTGATATCTGGAAGAAAAACAAGCAGTAAAAACATTTTTCATGGACTTAGTGCAATTTAAGTTTTTATTTTTGATGGCAATAACATCCATTATTTTGGGCATGCAGTACCATAATTAGTTGAGGCACTATGCTACAAGCCAGAAGGTCACAGGTTCAAATCCTAGTGAGGTCAATGGATTTTTCAATTGACCTAAACATCCCAGCCACACTATGGCCCTGGGGTTGACTAAGCCTCTGACAGAAATCAGTGCCAGGAATTTTCTTGTGGGGTGAAGGGCAGCTGGTGTGTAAGGCTGACAACCTCACCACCATCTATGAGCCGAATGTCTAGGAAATGTGGGAGCCTTGATGTCACACAACCCTATGGGCATTCACAGCCTGTTACAGGGATAGCTTTACCTTTTAATATCCATCATTTAGAACAGAGCTTCTTAATAATGCAGAAGGTTATTAATATACATGCACCAATAATCAACAACTGAAATAACAAAAGTAAGACAATTTTACAAATGATAAAACAATTCCATCCAGTGTGACTGTTGAAGCTTTTACTACTTCACTTCTTAGCACCCTAACATGTTTCAGTCCCTATAGACCATCATCATAGGGAAAATCAGTACTTTTAGAAACTACTATTACATTGGGTGCTTTGATCTTTAAAATGCATAAATATACAATATTTGTAATATACACTTTATACAAAATCCAAATTTCTTACAACTACAGCAACTGTCCTTGTGCCGCCTGTCTTTCTTGGGCACAAGTTCTGGCCCGTCAAGAAAAACGAAAGGACAAGGGAGACAAACCTATTTGGTTAAGGAATTTTAACTTAAATAACAAAAAGTTAAAAAAAGAAAACTTTAATGTATCAAGGACAGTTGATGTAGTTGTAAGAAATTTGGATTTTGTATAAAGTGTGTATTACAAATATTGTATATTTATGTATTTTAAAAATCAAAACACCCAATGTAATAGTAGTTTCTAAAAGTATTGATGTTCCCTCTGATGATGGTCTATAGGGACCGAAACATGTTAGGGTGCTAAGAAGTGAAGTAGTAAAAGCTTCAACAGTCACACTGGACAGAATTGTTTTATCATTTGTAATACGGTTAGTGTGATGGACCAGAATGAAACAAATCTAAGAAAATTTTCTTATTCAATAAGTTGCAATTTTACAAAATAATTTTCTATACCATGAATGGAAATGTTATCAGTAAACAAAATTCAGTGAAAAGCAAAGTAAAGCCAAAACAAAAGCAATATATAAAGAGTGAGTTAATGAAATACAGGAAGACAGTCTCCCAGCCTTCAGAAAAACCTTCAGTCAGTCAGTTGAGAGGGACAAAGGCTACTCATATCATCTCACATTTCACACGTTTGGGCTTGCTTGATGGTCAACAAACCACTATCTCATACATATTACAACTTCCCTTCAATGTCACTCGAAAGAAGTAGTGAAGAGCCACCATGAAGCAAACTTATGCGTAATGTCCCAGGCCACTCACAAATCCTGGGCCTCGTACTGCTACTGTGGCTGACATGCGATAAGCAGTGCAGTCAAGGCTCAGTTTTATTATTTCCTGTGCCAAAATACCATGTATGTGTTGCACAGCAGAGCAACAGGTGCTTACATACAATCCTACGTGAAAAGAGGTTGTGCAAGGAAAGTAAGGAGATAAATCCGGCACAAATTTCAGGATGTTACATTTCTGAATAGAAAAACTATTCATGCAATCACAAACAAATTAACACAGACAGGGTCATTATGAGACAAAAAAGAATCAAATCAGAGAAGCAAGTACTTGCTGAGGAGAAACGGGATGAAATCAGTGTTAGCATTAGACTTATACAGTCTCCTCAAAACAATCCTCAGATGCCTTGAGTTTAAAAAATAGCTGCCACAAAACTCCTGAAACTGAATCCATATAAAACAACTTCTCTCACAAGTGCCAGAAATGCATGCAGAACAGCAGGGCGCACTTCAAACATGAGTTGTGAGCTGGTTAAATTTAATCTGTAATGCATATGGGCTATGGGCCTGTCAAACATGTCACAAGAATGAACGCCTGGACCCCACTCCCCTGAAGGAATTTTGAGAGACTAACAAACGACTTCCATGCAGAAACTGAAAATAATACATCAGATATATTATATATTACCATGATCACACCAGTTTCTTATTGGCCTATCATGAGCTAATCAAGTATAATCCACACCCTCATACTGAGTTTAACATCATCATCATCATCATCAGTAATCTGTCAAGACTACAGGTCCACAGTCTCTTTCAAAACAATTCCTCCACTTAATGCGATCTAGAGCTTTCTCCTTCAAATGACAGTATCCTCTTCTGTCCCCAGGGTCATCCAGCATCTTCTTACGTCTTCTTCCTCGTCTTCTTGTCACTTCTATCCGCCCATCTATCTTTCCTTCGATAGCTTCTTTTAGAAGGCAGTTTCTGCGTAAAACATGACCAATCCAATTAGCCTTCCGTTTTCTTATTTCATGTAGGATATTCCTCTGCTCACTGACTCTAATTAACACTTCTTCATTTCTCACATAATCGGTCCAACTGATCTTCTCCATTCTTCTCCAACACCACATTTTGAAACTTTCCAGATGTNTAACATCCATATTATATTCCTATCTATACCTAGGCCTCCCAAATTACACTTTCGTACTTTCCTTCAGACTTTCTGTATGAATTTCATATAGCCCTCATATATGTCACATGTCCCATCCATTCAAATCTGATAACCTGAATTATTTTAAGTGCTTCCTTTCTTATGACAAAATACTCTCCTTAGCTATTTATTCTCGGACATCCACAATTTAAGGTTAAAACTTGTTAGGGCATCCTTGAAATTTTACTACTCTTGAATTTTTCTTGCATAAAGACGTTCAAGACACAAACTATAAAATGAAAGAAAATGTGGGCTTAAAAAAGTTAGTTGTCCAAGGATAAGGCGTTTTGTATTCGACTAACACGAGTAACTTAACGATCATCATGGTACATTTGTTATGTTCTTTATATATCTAAAACCTGGACTGCTATTATTTGGAAACACGGTTCTAATAATCGTGATTCCAAATACCACAATGTTCCCGCCCAGAATAACCGACAACCCCAAAATTGAAACTGTACTTACTGTCGTTGAATGGTTGTAACAAATATGTTTCACCCATATGGAGTACAATAAGAATAATTTATTCAAAGAAACATGTATGTAAATACAACCATGAAACCAATTAGATCTTTTCCGGCGTCAAAGTAAACTTCGCACTCTGTACAATTCCAATACGGCCAAACAAGCGCGCTATATTTCAATTGGTTGACGACATGGATAATGTCGATGATGTCGATACTGTGGTGTGTACCTCAACGTTATGGGCTGACCACTTGGCCGCCGTGCCGTGATGGCATTACACTGCCATCTATCGTCTGAGATCGGGATACTGCCGGAAATGACTTGCTCCACTGTCGAAAGCTCGCTCGGGAAGACTGGTAACTACTATCGCACTAGGTCTTTGCGCGCAGACTAGGCTCAACTATTAATTACGGCTCCATGGAGCATGTCAGCACTCCCCGGCTGCTTTACCCCCGGTACCCATCAGATTGGAGCCTCGGTCGACTCTAGAGCCGGTCTGGATGCTGTTACGAGGGGGAAAAAAAAAAGCAAGGGGGAGGGCTTTCGGGATGCAAACCTGTCCAGTCTATCAGCAAGACTCCTTCTTGCGACATCTATTGCAATCTTTTGCGATCAATTGTACTGCTTAGATAAATAGTCTGAAAGTGTCTCCACGTACGATGTCAAGAGCGTCAAGAGGCCCGCTGAAAAAATCGAGAACGATCGAGAAGGCTGTGGTGTGAAGACAAGTTCTTTGTGTATGAAATTTGGATTAAGCTTATGTTTGTGGTATATGTATTTCGCGTTACGGTAACATAACGTTGATTATGACAGACGTGCAAAGTTTACAAAACACCCAGTTGGAAGGAAAGGATATTCAACTGTTTCGTGTCCGAATGCGAGGCATTTTCGAAAAAATTGTGGCTTGTGTGAGGTGAGAAAGGTTATGTGGGCTCGGAAAGTTTTAACTACAGTGCTTTATAGGAACATGATTGCTGTCATGCCTTACAAGAGTGGTGAACCAGGATGTTTAACTTATCAGCAGAAGACCTGCGAAAGTCACTGCAAGATTGTACAGTATTTTCCAGAGTTGATCTGTCAGTAGTTATTTACTGCTTATAGGTTATATTACCCTTATTATTGTCGTCAGCTCTTGTTCAGTGTGTCTGATTAGGTTCTCATTCCGTGAACACATCTCATAGACTTCCCAGTAGCACCTGCCACCTGACAAATTATGAATAATTTTGGACAAATGTCATAATTATTTTACTTGCTATGTAGTCAGATCATACAATTTTGCATGCCACTTGCTTCAACCAGCACACAGTCTTCTGGCTGTAATTCTGCTTAAAGGTTAAAAAAAAGAGAGTAAAGTTGTCCCTGTAACTGGCCATGGAGCCTGTAAGGTTGTGAGATTTTGAGGCTACCACACTTCCTAGACACAGGTGGCAGTGAGGCTGAGTTGACCCAAGGACCATGGTGTTGCTGGAAGGATTAGGTCAATTGAAAAATCCAATGACTTCAGCTGGAATCAAATCAACCTTTCGGCTTGTAGCATAGTGCCTCAATCAATTACGCCACTGCAAGCCTCAGCCAGAACTTTGGAGACTTTGAAAAGCCATAGTTTTTCAGGATTATGATCCTTAAAGTATAAGTAGACTTTTTTTAGGTTACACAATGCCAGTAGGTTTTCAAGAATAACCTTTTCGCATTTTAGTTAGCATAAAAGAAACATAATCTTTTGTGCCTGGCATTATCCCGCATATTTCATCAGATACCCTAATTCTTTCACCATTTCAACTGTTGCAGGTTTTACGTTTGGGCTTGACAGAATTCATTTTTAGCCACCTGCTTTGATAGCTTAAACCATGTAATTTGAGGCTTTGAACTCTTGTCAGTTCCCTAATTGATCATCTAGGAAGAACTGTCAAAATGTGAATCTTTTCACTCTTTTTTGCTGTTATGTGAAATTTTTCCTGCAAGTATGCCATTATTTTACCTTCACTTGAGCTGTCACTATGACTGGAATTTGTTGAAATGAATATTTGATTTTCAAGGCTCCTTTGATATTCTTATATTTTTCATTTGGGTTCTTCCTGTATGATAACTTTTAATGGAAGGTGCCAACTCTTCTGACCCCAGATTCTTGTTTGAAGAAGAAACAGCGTGAATCTGTTCAGTTTTAAAGTTGTTCAGATCTCCTGTTTTTTTTTATGTGATATTCAAAGCTTGAAGAGGCATCTGCTTCAGTTCCAAAATTTTGGGACAAATTGCAGTAGATTTTCAACATTCATCATAGATTTCCTGTCCTTTCAGAATACTTAGGAGGTGGTCAGTATGAATCCTGGCAGCCTGCCAGCTGTCTGGTTTGACTTTTTGTGGTTTTTCTGAGTCCCTCGAAGGAAGTACCTCATGTTAGGGCATGAGTGCTTCCTTCTACATCCTCTCCAACTCATCATTCTCTATAGTTTGAGATACTGACAGAGTCATAAAATAAACCACAAAATGAAAGTCAACAGGAAAAATCTTTGTTTCACTTTACTAGGCTGCGGTGTGAAACTTTGTCTCTCAACATAGATTGAGGGTGTAGGAGGAGAAGGTGCTCAAGAGAATATTTGAACCTAAGAGGGAGGAAATTAATGAGCAGCATCATAATTATTAGTTTTCAGCAAATGTTGTTAGAGGAGCAAGTCTGGCAGGCTGAGATAGGTGGGGCATGTAGGACATGTGAGAGAAAAAAATGCATACAGAATTTCAATTGAAAAATCTGAAGAGAACATTCAGAATACTCAGTTGTGGACTGGATTCTTGTAGCTAAGGATAGTGATCAGTGGCAGGCTCTTGTGAATGTGATAATGAAGTTTCTTGAACAGCTGAATGGTTTGTAAGTTTTGAGATTTTCACGGCGATGACAATGAAGAAAGTCGTCTTCTGGGTTTAGGCACCGTGTATTCTTCGTTTCGGCCGACGTTTCGGAGGAACGTAGCGCCTCCATCTTCAGAGCAGTTGAATGGCTTGGAATGCGGAGAGCAGTAGCTGTAGTGATAGGATGTGAAAGTCGCTGCTTATATAAGCTGCATATATAAGCAGCGACTTTCACATCCTATCACTACAGCTACTGCTCTCCGCATTCCAAGCCATTCAACTGCTCTGAAGATGGAGGCGCTACGTTCCTCCGAAACGTCGGCCGAAACGAAGAATACACGGTGCCTAAACCCAGAAGACGACTTTCTTCAGCTGAATGGTTGTTAACATCTCAAGAAGGGCTCTGGTCCATGGCATTAGGTAATGCTAATGATATGTAGTTGGCAGATTAACACTTGAAATATGCAAGTGTTGTGGTGTTGCTGCATCAGAGATTATAGCAAGTAACATTTAGGCTGTGACTTGGGCAAATTTGTGGTATTTGATCAAATTGCACTTGTCCCGGCCTGATGGTTCTTGTGTCATGCTTGTCATCCCACACCTTTTGTAACTGTAATGAAATTTACTCCGGAAGGTGGGAGAAATTTGGGAAGACCAGGAATGATATTATATGAAGCCAGAGCTAGCTTCTAGTTTAATCTGAAAGGATGAATAATATAAATCATGGGTTCCATATGATGTGGCAGATCTATTAATGACAATGTATGTATCTCTTCAGATGCTAACATATAAGAGAATTTCTTTACTGGTAACATTGAGCTGGTTCTGGTGATATCAAGCTATGATTAAAGTTTATGTGCTACATAAAGGGGGGGGGGGAAACAGCGTTAGATGATACCACATAGTATCAGCTGATAATTACTGTAACCGTACCTTATTCACAGGAAATGAGTTCACGTTTTCAGATGGAATCACAAATTGAAATCTGTTCTTGATGAAAAAACTTGAGTGGAGTGTCTTCTCCCCCACCCCCATATGTATAAGACTGAGGTTCATTAAGTGAGGTGCGTGGAAACAGTTATTCCAGCAAAATAGAAGATGTCTGAAAATCAAATAATTGGAACTCTGTTCGTCTTGTAACTCCTGAAATGATCTGTGTTGACATTTATGGTCCCAACCCACCAAAACAAAAGCATAGAAACCATTTCTGAAGTGAGGCCATCCATAGGCCATGTTTGGTTACCTTCATTGGCAGGGTGATTGTAAAGGTGATGATGATAGAGGGGACCTACGACTTAATGTGGGCACTGGACAACATGGGGGGGGGGGNGCTGATATTCCTCACAGTCCCAAAGTTTCTCTTTAATAGATATGAAGGTTGCAATCTGCATGCAGAAACATTTGTACATAGATTTGATAACTCAGAACAACAGCATAGCCTGAGATCACAAGGTCCCCAGAACTTGGAGAAGTTGTAACATATATTCTTTCCCCTTTTTAGTATAGATAAGTTTGAAGAGATATATGGTGCAGCACTGCAGGGAAGACAGTCACGGACAAGGCATCTCTACAAAATATGGCAGACTACTGCACTTGATGGAATGTTAAGGGAGTTGAATGAAATTATCATTGAAGAAAACCTGGATGGAAAGCTAAAGGAGCGGGCAAGAATTATTGAAGAATGTCAAGAGGACAATGGTACAATAGCATGGTAATTTTGTGTTCTTTTGTAGCTCACAGCCGAGTGTAAAGTTGGTCGAAAACATCTTTGGTGGTATGAGAGGGCTATTTGGAAAGTAACCTCTGGTGAGCTGTCAGAAAAAGAAGCTACAAGAAGAAAACTGCTATTATAATATGAAATATACATACATAGGTAAGCTACTTCTCATCATAGTCACTACCAGAATTGAGGCACTTGTTGTATCAGGGAATAAGTATGTGCCTATGAAATCAGCCACGTTTTGACACCCTCTATCAACTCGTTATTGTTGAAGCTCTGTGATCTCAACCAGTTCTTCAGATAGATAAACAGGTGGTAGTTGCTTGGAAGCAAGCTCCCAGTTGAAATGCTGCTGCAGTGCTTGAGTGCAAGCAGCTTAATGTGGAAGTGCATTAGCATGAAGTAGCACCACACTGGATGTCAGCATTCCGTGTCTTTTGTTCTGGATGGCCCTACTGCAGTTTTTTAGCATTTCATGTGCAATACACTTGTGATGTTATTGTAATTCCTTGGTGCATGAATTTCATCCACCATCAGCAATCCTTTCCTTTTCCAGAAAACAGTTGCTATCAGTTGGTGAATGTGTGTGCATCCACTGCTTTGACTGCTCCTTGGTTTCAGCAGTCACAAATGAAACACAAGTTTCATCACCTGTTTCTCGTACAGTGTGACTGAGAAATTCATTGTCATCTTTGTGGTAGTGCTCTAAAAAGCCATTCTGTGTTTTGTGGGCACCCATGAGCATTTTCAGAACCCATCTTATGCAGAACTTGTGATAGCCTAGCCTAACTGTGATAATCTCCTAGAGAAGAGTGCATAAAATTTGTGGAAATTCACATGGAAGTACTGACTTTGTGAAGCGCCATCTTTCACAAAGTTTTTGGTCAACACTTTGAACAAGATCTTCACTTACTATACATGGTTGACCACTTCACTCTTCATCATGAACACCACTGTCTTACAGATCCTTCCTTCATCACATTGGATAACAGTGCGAATTTGGCAACTGGCGGGATTATCAATGGCAGAACCCAGCATAACTCACTATGTAGCAATAGGAACAAACACAAGGTGACCAATTATATGATAGTTTACAAGGCAATGAGTCATGTGATGCTAGCTCACATGCCTGAGTCCTCCCTCTCCCCCCTGGCTCCTACATTAGTTGCCTAAAATAAATGGTGGTTACTTTCTGAATAGCCCTTGTATATCACACCTTGAGTAAGCAACCTTGTACAAAAAAAAGTCTGTGACATATGACATTTTTAGTACGGTAAATTTGGTCCACATTGTACAGTAGGTACATTAGGATCTTGGTATTGCTTAAAATATATATAACTTCCAAGTTTCTTTTATATGATATTTTAAATATGTGTATTTCCCTCTTCCCATACTGTCTATAGGGTCACTATACTACTGAGCTACTTCTGCTTGAAGTTGTCACAGAAATGGCTATGAAGAGAACCATCCTCTGGGATGTAATACCATATCATCTCAGAGAAGTTCATCTTGCTGGATATTTCCTTTGGCTTCTTTTATTGCTAGTGCGGTGGGACTAAGTCCCTTGTACTGCGGCCACTTCTGGCCTATTGTACCAGCCCCAGATGATAGGTGAGGGTGATTGTGGAGCAATTGGTGGAATGAAGACTGGCAGGGGAAACCGAAGTACTCGGAGAAAACCTGCCCCAGCGCCACTTTTCCTTTGGCTTACTCTTCATCTGGAGCATCAGTGAACTTCCTGACTACATGTTGTTACATCCCAGAAGACACTATTTGTCATCTTCATTATTTTGCTGCATGCTGTGTTCTGTCTGCCGCATAGGAGACCACCTGGGAACCCCACAGAACATGTCCGATCATTTGACATGAAAGAGAAGATCAAAAGAAGAAAACAACTTGAGGATTTTGTAAATAGTAAAGAAGTTGAAGTGGATCAATTGAAGAGAGAAGTGTCAGCTGGGCGTATGCATGTGTGCCAACTTGAAAATGTTTTAGATGATCAAGTGAAAAAGCTCCACTCTTTTTTTGAAGGAGAGAAGAAACACCAAGCAGAGCTGCAAGCTCACTTTGACCTCCTAACAAAACAAGTGCGATAGAATCTTGCTGATGAGTTTAATGTAAGTGCATTTAGTACACTGCTTAATATAATAAACTAATTTAGACTAACTCTGAACTAGTAAGAATTGAGTAAGTATATGCAGCAGAATATGACTGAGCTTGATAGCTTCACTACATGCACAGAGCAATTAAGAATCTTATTCTGTCAGGATAACATTGAAGTTCACATCACTTCTTAACTCTGAAGTCCTCAAAGAACTTTGAACTCTTTAATGACATGTTTTTCTCTTTTATATCCTTTTACCTCCATCTCTTCACTTTCAGCTTTCTTCCCGGTCACAATTTTCCTCTCTTGAATAAACTGAACATATTCTGAGTTGTAAGATGTAATTTAATGTCTTTATGAGCTTCTTGTAGTTCTTTACTGAAATTATCCATGTACTCTTCACATTCTACAAATAACTGCATCACTTTTCAAGTCTATTAGTCAGCTCCGTCAACCTCCAACAATGGGGTTTGCCCATGATATTTCTGTTGTTGATAGGCTCCAGCTTTTGGTCTTGCTGGCCCCATTTATATAGATTCATTGATGACCGATGTTCCGTTCTGTAGTAATGGACGCTTCTGCAGTACCTCATTGGCTCCAAAATTCTGACTTTAGCATCATGTCACATTGTTCCCCCCTTATAATTGCTACGGTTGAGAAGCTTACAGTCATTCTGCCATTTGTTCTGCTCTGAGGGGGCCTCCACGGTACAAGTATGTCTATGACCAACATTGCAAATGGCATCACACTGCCATATTGGTCCCAGTACTTGTCTTGTCTTTATTCCTTGTACAATCATTGGACTACTGTAAGAATCTTTCCAAGCCTGAGGTCCAGTGTAACATTTTGTAACAGACTTTTGCCTCATATGCAACCACCAAGCTGGAGTATCATCTTTTGTTGGCTGTTCACAACCACATATTCAATATTTTCACAGCTACCCTTTAGATCCGGTGGCCTGTCTCCTCCATGAACAACCCAAGGACATGGAGGATTATTACGCCTAGATTCACTGTTATGCAGTGTTACTGTTCATTTAAAATTTACCAGATGGCAGAGTGTCTTTTCCTGGTGTTTGACAATGGTGATGAGGATAATATTTGGACCAAAGAGAGATGAAGTAACAGGAGGTTGGAGAAAACTGCATAATGAGGAGCTTCATAACTTGTACTCTTCTTCAAGTATAATTAGAATGATAAAGTTAAGGAGGATGAGGTGGGCAGGGCATGTAGCACAAATGGGGGAGACGAGGAATGCATATAGGATATTGGGTGGGAAAGACACCACTAGGAAAACTAATATGTATATGGGCAGATCATATGAGGCTCGTCCACAAAGTAAGTTTCCCTGGGGCCGTTTACGGAAACAAAACACAATTTCATGGAAATATTTATTGCAACAGATACAGCAAGTGTTCAGCTATTTTCCAACATAATCGCCACCGGAATTGAAATATTTGTCATACCGTGGGACCAACTTTTGAATACCTGTGTCATAGAAGTCTGCCGCCTGGGACTGGAACCACTGTGTGACAACCATCTCCGCCTGTCATTCTCAAAACGCTGACGCTCACCGGACAGGAATTTCTTGAGGTGTAGGAAAAGATGGAAATCACTGGGAGCGAGGTCCAGGCTGTAGGGTGGATGATTAAACACCTCCCAGTTGAACTCCTGCAGGAGACTTGCTGTCCGTCGAGCTGTGTGCGGCCTAGCGTTATCGTGCAGGAAGACAATACCGGCACTAAGCATCCTGCGCCGCTTGTTCTGAATGGCCTGTCGCGATTTCTGCGGTGTTTCACAGTAATGCTCAGCATTCACCGTCTCACCTCTGGTCAGGAAGTCGACATGGAGAATGCCCCGTCTGTCCCAGAATACCATGCACATCACTTTCCGCACCGACAACGTCTGCTTGAATTTTGTCTTGCAGGGAGATCCACTGTGACGCCAGTGCATTGACTGCTGCTTGGTTTCTGGGGTAATGTGTGCAATCCACGTTTCATCACCTGTGATGATCCAGTCCAGAAACTTGTCGCCGTCATCATGTTACTGCTGCAGAAATGTCAATGCTGACTCCATGCGCTTTGTTGTGTTCTGGTGTCAGTTGCTTCGGCACCCACCTGGTGCACAATTTCCTGAACAACAGATGCTCCATGACAATTTCGTGCAACAAGGAGCGGGAAATCTGCGGGACATGACTGCTGAGTTCCGTGATTGTGACATGACGATTCTCCATAATGCGTTCCCACACAAGCTCCACCAGGTCGTCCGTAATGATGGATGGCCGCCCACTGCGCTTCTCATCATGCACACTTTGTCGACCTGCTGAAAACTGTCTGCACCAGCGACGCACCATCTGCTTACTCATGACGTTAGGCCCATAGACCCAGCACAGCTGACGATGAATTTCGATCGGTGCTATGCTCTGTGCATTGAAAAACTTTATCACCGACCGCACTTCACAGTCGGCGGGAGTTGGAATAAGAGCCTCCATCTTCAACAGCTGCAACGATGCTACTGTGGGAACGCGGGAAATTCCGTTTGTGCATGCGCCATGCTACGTCATTGCTCTATCACGTACGCGCAGTCACTTCGCGCAATATAAGGTTTGCTAGCTGTGGGATGAGTGGGAAACTTACTTTGTGGACGTGCTACGTAGTAAAATGGATCTTAGGTAGGATTGGGTGCTATGGACTGGAGTGATCTGGCTCAGGATAGAAACCAGTGGAGGGCTATTGTGAACACAGTAATGAACCTTCGGGTTCCATAAAATGTTGGGAAGTTCTTGAGTAGCTGCACAATTGGCAGCTTCTTGAGAAGGGCCCAGCTCCATGAGTGAGTGAGAGAGTGAACATGGAGTATACAAAATGTAAATCACTACTACCTGATAAAGAGTCCCACGTTTCATATTACCGGCTTTGGAATTGCTGGGGCCACAGAACATGTCTCCCACAAAATGTGAGCTGTATTTGTAGAATATACTGTTTTTGAACAAGAAATATTATATAAATATCTTATATAGGCAAAGGAAGAAGAGGAAGATTACGTAGATCATTCCCGTTAATGTAGTGCATACAATGTAACAGCCATTTCAGGTTCCTTTTGGAGCTGTGGATTTGAATATGAAGTAGGGAAAGATAGTAAATGGAGGAAATCTAACACAATATTATTCAATATTATATTTAAGCATCCTGTTGCACTCTACACGATAAATGATACAAACTCTGTCCCAAGTGCAAACAATATATATTATATGTCCTTGATCTTGTTCTCTTCTACACTACATGTTTCGGCCTCTATCGGCCATCATCAGGTGTATACTCTTAACGTTGCTGCCACACTGAACCCAGTCTGAAATTTAACATTTAAAAACACATTGTTATTTTCTTCGTATTATCAACATCTACCTCGTTGATATGTGTCTGGTATGTAGATTATATTGCAATATAATCTACATACCAGACACACATCAACGAGGTAGATGTTGATAAAATCTTTAGTTATGATTTTAAAATCATAACTAAAGATTTTATAGTGCTACTACAGCAAAATCAAATTTGACGTGTGCAATATAATCTACATACCAGACACATATCAACGAGGTAGATGTTGATAATACAAAGAAAATAACAATGTGTTTTTAAATGTTAAATTTTAGACTGGGTTCAGTGTGGCAGCAACGTTAAGAGTATACACCTGATGATGGCCAATAGAGGCCGAAACATGTAGTGTAGAAGAGAACAAGATCAAGGACATATAATATATATTGTTTGCACTTGGGACGGAGTTTGTATCATTTATCGTAACAATATTATTCACTTGGGATCGTTGAAATTGATTTTATTTTTTTAGTGTGTTAATTGCTATGAATAACCACTGAAGTTGATACGACTTTAAACCTGTTATTCCAACCAAGATGGAAGTATAATGAATTGCCAAAGCATTGTGTATATAGAGAATTGGCTGCTGACATGAAAGAAAATAGTGCAGTATACTACTTTAAATTGTAATAGACAAAATTTCTGGGCTGAAGGAGCATGAAATCTACTCCAGTCATCAGAAGTGTTCTGCATTGGGTTGAAGCTACAGATAGTGACCATGTGCTGAGAACAGAAATGTTTAAGTTAGAAGTAGACTTGTATTTTTGATATGTGGTAACTGTAATTTGAATATTCATACTGCAGTGTACCTATATTTTATGTAATGTTTCTTATTTTTTATACTTCAGAATATGTAGAAAAATATATTTTCAATCAACATTTTGGATAACCATTATTGCATGAGAATGCCATTTATTTGAACTAAAATCTTGACTCTGCGGACCTTTACAAAGCTTAGCCTCCTTGACGACATGCCCATTATTATCTCATGTTGCTTCAGTCACTAGATTTAACCCACTTCCCTTATTCTGAAAAAATAAAATCTGGCTTGTGAGATCACCTTGCTGTGTGTGTGTCCTCCCCTATTGACTTTTGAATGCCTGAACCAATCATCATTAAACTTGGTATGTATATCATGGCAGCTGATCCAGTCTAAGTGGCATAATTTATAAGTCCCTTCCTTCAGTAGTACCAACACTACAGCCTCTCAAATTTCTGATGCAAAACCTTAATATTGCTTGAACACCTGTACTGATCTTCATGTAACCTGGTATGCCTATATCATGCCACTTGAGGCCGTCTTAGTGGCATACACCATAAATCCATCTCCCCTGTCATACCAACGTGATAGCCTCTCAGACTGTTGAGATCATACCCTTGATATTACTTGTATGCTTGGACTGATCATCATGAGATTTGGTATGTGTGTCATGCCACCTGAGACCATTTCAAGGGTAAAAAGGTAAAGTTGTCCCTGTGCTTAATTAATTAAGCACTACGCCATGAAGGCACATGGGGGAGTGGATGTATTGATCCATGTTTTCTTTACCTCGGCACTAGCTGGAGGTGACTGGTCAGCTTCGCTCCCCTGCAGCTTTACCCCCGGGGAAAGAGCCCCAGAGCCGGTCTGGATGATATGGAGAAGAGAAAATTCTGACCCCACCAGGACTTGAACTCTGACCCCTTGGTTGTCCAGCCCATAGGCAGTCACTATTCGCTTAGTGGGGGGTGAAGTCCAATTGGGTCCACTTGGCACGGTGGCCACTGATTGGCCTATTGTACCTACCCCGGGTGATTATGATGGAGAATTTGGTGGAATGAAGATTGGCAGGGGAAACCGAAGTATTTGGAGAAAACCCGCTTTGTCCACCACAAATCCCACTTGACCAGACCCGGGATTGAACCCGGGCTGACGCAGTGGGAAGGCAGTGACTAACCACTTGAGCTATGGTGCGGCCTTGGCAGACTACCCTACCCCAGCTCTCCATCTGAAGGGTGTACATAAGAAATCCGTCTCAATAGTAGTAATACCAACATGGCAACCTCTTTGACTGTTGAGGTAATAACATTAATACTACCTGAATGCCTAAACCAGCCTTCATGAAACTTGGTATGCATATCATGTCATTTGAGGTCATCTCAGTGTTGTACCTCATAAATCACTTCCATCAGTAATACGAACACTGCAGCCTCTCAAATTGTATTGCTTTTTTTAAATTCATTATGCATACGTCCTGAAGTTTTCATCCAATTTATTGTATCAGATATTAAAATTGCAGTGAAAGGAAAGTAGGTGATTAGTTCTTCCTAGAACTTCTTATTCTAATATATGTTGTTTTGTGAGGTGAGTTTTTCAGGCTCATGTCGAGCTCCCGTCCCGGAGGAACAGGGCCTCTTGCTCCTACCCTTCATACCTGTCGGCATGGGTGACCCTACATCTACTCCTTGTGTTGTAACCTCTGAACTGTAGGGTTCATTGAAAGAATGGTTTAGTGGACTGCAGTCAGGAACAGATTAAGTAGTTGGGTGCCAGCAGTTATTACTACAGTAAAAGAATATCAGTGATTGTTTTGATGCCAACTAGTGCTAATTTGGATGATTCGCTCCTAGAGAACATGACTCACTCTCAGTTTTTATGATGATAAAAACTTTAGCAACTGGGAACTCTAAGAGTATATATAAAAGCTGTTCCATTAGTCTACAGTAAAATACACTTGATTCACTTCATTGCCTACAACTTATCTGCACAAGCAAGGTGTAATATTAGACTTTTAATAATATTACAAACATTCTGTAGTACTCAGAATGTGTTTAGAATGCTTTAGATTTCAAAATATGACTTGTAATTTGCATCTGTTGAAGATTAATGCACTAGAATGTGAAAATGGTAACTCTGGCAACTAATTCGGAATTTTAAATGAAAGGTACCCAGATTATTTCTGGCTCTGATGAGGTGAAAATTATCTGAAGACAAGAGTATTTTGTAAGAGCACTGATTATCTCCAGAAAGATTTGAACTGGTGATATTCATACACACAAGAATTCATCTCCAGTTGGCTGATTACACAGTCTGCATAAGCCAGTTGGGTGTCACTGCTGAGCAAAAGTAGTTTTTAGAGAAAGCTGGAAGTCTGCACATATTTCCAATTATATCTGCTACCAGCGAACTTGGATACACCCATTCAAAGACAGATTGGTGGCCAGTGGGGTCAGGAGAGACAGAAAAGAGTAACTAGTCTCCGATTCTTGTTTTGTTGCACATCTGGTGGTTCAAAACTCAATGTGAAGGCAAGGCATATATATATATATATATATATCCTCCACTGAGGTGCAAAGAACATATTCAATTACTGTCCTTTTATTTAAGAGAACATGCAACCTTTTGGAGACTGGAGACTGGATTCTGACTCTGTCTTCAGGTGGAACCTACTCAGTTGGGTCCAATGGATTGACCTAGTCCTTATCTCCAAACACTAGCACAACCACAAGATATGATGTGTAAATCAAGCACAGCATAAACCAGTTGCAGAAGTGACTTTGTGAACAGCAGCTGTTGCTTGGTAATGGCCGGTAAATAAGTTAACAATATGTGAGCTATTGCTATGCAACTGCCCTTAATAATAGAGGGATTGCTGGAGGTAGTGTTTTCTGTTGGGTCTGCGCCAAGGCTATATAGTTAGGACCCCAGGACAGGTGAGTGAAGTGAAGTAGTTGGTTGGTGAGTTAGAGAGTTCGGTTGAGGTCTTCAAGGGAGGCTGAGAAGAAGTGGCACTATAGTGAGTTGACAGTTCACAATAGTTCAGTTGGTAGGAACATTATGGTACCAGAGGTCACCTAAACTGCTTACTTTGTAATTTCCTACTGTCAACAATATCAGTTTGGTTATCTCACAAATGTGTGAGGTAGGCGTGATGCTAGTGTCGGGTTTTGGCAATAATGAACATGTCTCAGTTGAATTAATAGTCATAACACGTGATACTGAATAATCTGATTTTACTGATATGTCTCATTAAAACTATGAATCTGACGTATATTCACAAATAAAACAGCAACAAGAAAACAACGATAAAAATGTTGAGTCCACTTTGCCACACTGGAACTACACGTCAGCATATCCAGCTAACAGAAGCAGAGTGAGCAAAGAAGAGAGAGAGAAAGTGAGCAGGTGTGTGTTGTTGCAGCTGTCAACTGTGGAAGATTACAAATAACACACAATCACAATGTAGGATTTGAGGTTCTCACAGCGGTGGTTATGAAGAGTACTATCTTCTGGGATATAATACCATGTAGTCCAATAAAAGTCAATTGACTTTTATTGGACTACACGGTATTATATCCCAGAAGATAGTACCCTTAATAATACAGCATTTAATAATTTAGTTAAATAATACTTGCTACATAAATATAAAGAGGTAAAATAAAATTACAGTTCATTTGTACCTGAAGATTTTACCACGAGAACAGTTTCAATACTTGATGCTGGTAAGACCAGCATCTTCCATTTTAAGGAAGTGGAGTATGTTCAGCTGCTTCATCCAGAGTAGTTACTTCTGTTGTATTGTTCGCATCTGTGGCATTTGCAGATGCCTCTCCACCACCAAAAGTAATTCCTAAGAGGTTGGTGAAAAATGCAATTCCTTCTTCTGCTGATTCGTTGACTGCAGCTATAAGTGCCTCCTCACTGAGTTCTTCCTGAGTCTCCCCACTTGGTGAAACGGCAGATGGATCTGTGCTGCTGCAAAAAATGATACAAGTAGCAGTAGCATTAAATATTGCTCCCCAAAACTTAAATTGCATTGAAAATTATCTCTGCAGTTGGAATGCTTTCTTATGAATTAGGCTTCATAATATGGTTATTATGCCATAAATGGGATTCCTGTGGACATCACTTGGACTGGCAAGAAGAGAACATATCCAAAATTAAAACACACAGTAGCATTCTTCTGGGACACAACCTCACATTATGAGAGGCTGAGACAAGACACAAAGTATATATGTAGGTAGGGATACAGATAAACAGGAGGCAGGCAGGAAAATGGGAAACCAAGTCTGACAAAAAGGCAGAAATAGAAACTATATAAAAGTAAAAAAAAAGTAAAGGTATCCCCATAACAGGCCATGGAGGCCAATGGGGTTGTGAGATTTTGAGGCTCGCACATTTTCTAGACAATGGGCTCACAGATGGCGGTGAGGCCACCCTTTACCCCAAGGAATATTCCTGGTACTCATTTCTGTTAGAAGCTGAGTCGACCCCATGGCTATAGTGTGGCTGGAAGGATTAGGTAAATTGAAAAAATCCACCGCATTAGGATTTGATACCATGACCTTCTGGCTTGTAGCATAGTGCCTCAACCAACTATGCTACCGCGTGCCTCCAATAGAAACTAGATAGGAATGCAAAATGAACAGAAATCAGATGTACAATGGGACAGAGGCTCAGAGTCAGATACGCGATTCACACAGTGACACGTGCAAGTTGATGAGCAAGGAGGTATACAGGTGGGTCCCCCATGCCTTCTATATCATTGCATACAAACCTTATTCAGTGTTGGCTGTCAGTGTCTTTCCCTGCATTCCCACCCATGTCTCTGTCTTCCCGTCTCTGTCCCTGTGTCAGTCGCCATGCTTATCTCAGCTGCTGTCTGCATGAAAAATGTGTACCCTTGACTCACTGTCCCTGCATCCGACTCCTTCAGTCTCTACCATGCTCACTCCACAGCTGCTTGCCATATCTTGCTTCATGCCTGTCTCTCCATATCTGCTTGCCTCTGTCTGTGTCTTTTTAAAGAGGAAGAAGATTAAAATGTTTGAATTACCTGACACGCTGAGTTACTGTCAGCTCTTAAGGACCCATAGCCATGCAATTTGTTATTCTAACTAAGTCTCTCACTCCATGGAGCTGAGCCCTTCTAAAGAAGCCACCGGTTGCGGAGCTACTGGTCTCTATCCTGAGCCAGATCAGTGCAGTCCATATCATCCCATCTTATCTCTCTACGATCAATCTTAAAACTATCCTCCCACCTGCATTTAGGTCTTTCAAGTGGTCCCTTTTCTTCTGGATTTCCCACCAAAATTCTGTATGCATTCTTCTCCCCATGGCTGCTATATGCCCTGCCCATCTCATCCTCTTTGACTTCATCATTCTGATTATTCTTGGTGAAGAGTACAACTTATGAAGCTTTTCATTATGCAGTTTCCTCCAACCTCCTGTCACTTCATCCCTCTTCAGTCCAAATATTCTCCTCAACACCGTGTTCTCAGACATCTTCACTCTATCTTTATCCCTTAATGTCAAGTCCAATTTTCACAGCCATACAGAAACAACAGGCAAAATTATACTTATTGATATTCTTATTTTTATGCTTTTTGGACAGCAGACAAGAAGACGAAAAGTTCTCAGCTGAATGGTAGCAAGCATTACCCGAGTTCAATCTTATCTTAATTTCCTCCTGAAGCAAATTTTGATCTATTATCGTCATTCTCAAATGACTGAACTTTCTTGTATTTTCAAAGAATCTGTTAGCTGTCTTTGTACTATGATTTTGCCCTGCACTCTGGTAAGACAGCAACATGTGCTTAGTTTTCTTTGCATTTACTTGTATACCAGCCTCTTTACTAGGGTCAATTAAAGTTTCTGCATTTTTCTTTATGGTGTCTATTATTTTGTTCCATATTCTTTTGATCTCTTTCATGTACTTTATTTATGGCTTTGTCTGAATCTATTGCTAAGGTCTTTATCGAGTCTTTATGTTTGTAGTGTAGGTTATATTTCAGACCTTTATTCAAGAGTTTCATTTCTGCTTTCGTAAATATGACATTAGTTTTTCAGCGTGTTCATAAAAATGTAACAGTTATTAAATAAAACCACCCTGAACAGTTTGATTGATTTATTTTCATTGTTGTGTTGATGGCCAGAATAATACACACACACACACACACATATATATATATATATATTCGTCTGTTGGTTTGGTGCCACCCCTGTACTATCTGACCTGTACTCCTGCTAAATGTAACTTGAATTTTCTCTTCTCCACGTTGTCCAGACTGGCTCTGGGGTCCATCCAACCTCCTATCAAATGGGTACCAGGGGCTCTTTCTCTGGAGTTAAAGTGGCAGAGGCATGTAACTGACCACTCAACTCCAGCTAGTGCCAAAGTCAAGAAAATGTGGATCTATATCAACTCCTCCATACACCTTCATGGCATAGGGCCTAATTAATAAAGTACATGGACAACTTTACCTTTACCTTTTACTGTTCATATCTGGAGGAAGTCTTCTCCACCTGCAACCTGAGGACGCGCCGTACCATGGTGAAAAGTGGCCCACTTAACATGGCAATTTCTCTTTCTTTGATATTAATTCATGTTGCCAAAATAAAAACGATATCCATACCTGGGCTGTGAAGTAGTGTTGGTGATGGGAGGATCAACTGACATGCCTTCAGGGCCCATGCGGAAGCAGCCCACCTGGTACTGCGTCTGCACCTCCCCTAGCAATGTGGGTTCCAGCTGTAGGCACCAGCGAAGTCCATCACTTGTGGGTGCAAGGTCACTGAAGCGTGCGCACAGCTGTGCCAGATCTGACAGCATGTCTATGCAGGATGGCTCAGGGTTTGCACCTGATGATAGAAAGTGTTTTAAAAAGATATCCTAACAGGTGGTTACAGTCTTCCTCAGGCTCTAGGGAAATTACTATGATAGTAATCATCCTCTCATACAATTTGTTCTAAACGACCTCTCTGAGTTAAAACACCACCAGTAATTAATCTTCATATCAGTATTACAAACATGTACTAGCCATTGATCATATTTTGTCAACATCCCGTCCTATGTTATATACATTGATCTTGCCATCCTTGAGAGCAAACCACATGATCAACAGAAAGGTTGTGATGAGGTACAAAGATAATCAGTAGGTAAGATAGGATTAGGAAGGCTGCCAAACAACACATAACTGAGGTGGCATGGGGGAGGGGGGATTATAGAATTGGTGTGTGGTATAAGTACCATATGACGGGATTGCAATTGACCATACCGATCGCACTAACTCTACCTGGTTCGATGTACAGACAGTGGTCAAGAAGAGTTCCATGCTTTGTTTGCCGCCTGCTAAACTTCATGCTCGTTTCTTTATTGGCTTACATTTCAACCTTGTGATGGGGGCGACAAGTTCCTCCAAAACGATGGTTGACCTTCCATGAACTACACGGTGGTGTTCTCTAGCACTGCTGTGAGAACCTCAGATACTCCAGAGCACTGATTGCTTTCCTCTGTCTTAGGCACAAAACTGAACAGCCTTCTGGTGGCTCAAGTGGGAAATATTTTAGTTATGCTTAGCCACTGGACACCACTTGACTGACACATACCTGCCAAATGCAACTGAACTGTTTCTAGTATAATAAAGGACTTGGGTGAAATTTGTCACATTAAGCCAAAATAGCATCTAAGTTTACCCACCCATGATTGGACCTAATTTTCAATTAAGATTGAATCTCGAGCCTACGGTTATGTTGAGGCAGAGTGGGATAATGACCTTAAACTTCATGAGGATTTCAGCCTGTCGATCTCCTGCACTTGTTGCAGTCAAAATACTATCATTTATTTCTGGTATCAGTCGTCCCAGGTAGAAAATGCGCACGTATAAGGTAACTCTCTTTCCTTGTCCCAACCATGGGGGTAGATTTTCTCATGATAATATTTACTGATATCAATAAAACATATGGTTTTAAATTGAAGAAAATTTTACACCGTTCCAAAAGGTGGACATTTTTGGATTCCTTGATGAAACTTTTGAAGACTCCCCATTGATTCAGTCCATGAGAATTGCATGAGGAAAGAGCCGTGATGCCCGTGCATAGCTTTGCTATCTGGCCATATATGTAGAACTGGAACGTCAGCAGGACACATACTGTAGCCAACAATTTATGTTCGTAGGTGATGTTACATCTTTTCACCTGGGCGAAGATGCTACTAACTCTTGAAATGACGTCGAATTGTTTTGTTTCTCGTCCCTGTGCGAGTGAGTGCTAAACCAATAGTGTATCCACTGGCATCTGTGAATATGGGGAACGGCAAATATTTTTACGGGTTATATACTGAAGAGTCCCTCATCCGAATTCAGAGATACGTCACACTGGTCAATAATTTGAATGGGAAATTTGACAGTATTCTGAAATTTTCATTTTCTACGTTCGAGGTGAACCTGCCATTGTGAATTTCGTGAATTATCTGGAGGTGTTCTAGGTATTCCTAAAGCTATCTGGAGTATAGGATCACATCGTCAACATAGCCAATGGCATAGCCGTCTCTGTCCACACTCAGCACCATTATGAAAGGCCTGATTAGTCCACTTTGTCAGTTTCGGAAGCCGAAGGGAATCCACATGTAGGAACCTAATTTAATTTACTTAACAGTTTCGGTAAAGATGATAAAAATTTTGTCCCGTGGAACCTTGGGAGTAGTTCCTTGATATGCCCCATCTTTATCTATCAGGGATGACCAGCAAATTTGATTTACACGTATTGAGGTAAAATCTAGGAAGTCTACCATTTCTTGGAACAAACGTTAACGGGTTTAACGTGATGGTCTTGTCGGCTCAATAATTCCGCCGTGAAGCATTTGGCCGAGCTTGTCCTCAGATAGTAGAGTGATATGGTAGCATAAGCTACATCACGACAGAATCTAAACAGAACTTTAGAGCCTTAATATGTTTATAAATTTATTTGTGTTACTCACCTTTCACAACTTCTCTGTGCAGTAACCTGTTGCCGTAGGAAACATTGACTGCTATTCCATCAGCTGGAGATAGATACTTCATCTCAACACATCCTGTGAACATGATCAGGGGGATTTCTAAGTGTATTGTCATGTATTCAGGGGTGTGACTATAGACGGGTTATGGACTGGATACTGAATTTATTGACCACTTATATACACCACTCAGAACTACACTTTACAGACTAGTGTCCTCAGTCCATTATAGTCTCCAATAGCCGTTTCCTGGCAACGGATACAACACAGGAACTATTACAGTCTCACTGAATTACACATTCCAAATATCACACATAAAGTCTTTTCACAGCCGCACTCTTGCAACTAACTCTTTTCTTCACAGCCTCCCGTACGAAACTCCAAGACTTCTCTTCACAGGCTGACTTTCAATTGAAAACCGAACTGGTCAACTTAGGAGCACACGGCAGCGTAGCTAGTTGAGGCACTATACTACCAGCCAGAAGGTCGCGGGTTCGAGTTCCGATGAGGTCACTGGATTTTTTCAACTTACCTAATCTTCCCAGCTGCACTATGGCCCTGGGGTCGACTCAGTCTCTAACAGAAATGGGTACCAGGAATCTTCCTGGGGGTAGGGGCGTCCGGCGCGTAAAGATAATAACCTCACCACCATCTGTGAGCCGAGTGTCTACAGAAAATGTGGGAGTTTCGACATCTCACAACCCTATGGGCCTTCACGGCCTGTTACAGGGATAGTTTTACCTTTACTGGTCAACTTAATTGACTCCTTGACGCGTACCACATCGAAGACATCGTTCTTCTATTGTTTAACGCGTGTTCCTTTCAGCGGGAACGTGTTTACCGAGCCGTTGCTCAGAAACGGGTTGCATAACCCCGCTGCTCTATTGTTGCGGGCGTTATCTAGCAACGGCCTTTGTTTACAGAGTCGCTGCTTAGCAACTGGCGTATACGCCACAATATGAAGAAAACTGAATATAAAAGATACATGTATATGAAAAACTGCAGAACTTTAGATTTTATTGTCCAGCAAATTGTAATAAGGAAATGGCCTTTGAGAGGACAGACCCTTTCTGCACCACTGACCTCAGAGTAGCCTGTTCCCAAACGTAAATACCAGAATTCCTGTTTCATTCAACGGCACCTTTCCTTCATTTTCATATTACTCGTAATTCTACTCTGATGCACCTCACATATGGAACAACAGTAAGACAGCAATAGTTGTTTAGGTCCTCAATATGAAATTCTGTTCAACCAGGCATTTATTTCTTCTTCCCCCTTCGGTCCAAATATTCTGAACACCCCGTTCTCCTACACCCATAGTCTATATACTTCCCTTAATGTGACAGACCAAATTTCAGGATCATATAAAAGCACAGGCAAAGTTTTTGTTTTGTATATTTCAGGTCCTTATGGCATATTCTTAGATAAGCGAGAAGACAAAAGATCCTGAGCTGAAGAGCAGCAGATATTATCCGAATTTCATATTCTCATAATTTTTACACGAATGTGGTTCGATTTGTTAGCATCGAACCCAAATATCTTAACTTTTCCGCACTTTCAAACGCTCTGCTCTGTAACCGCACATTGTAATTAGGCGCATTACAGTGAATATTTGGTTAAGACTACTAAACTGTAAGCTATATATCGTAAGTTTGGATTAAGGAGATGGTCACCTGGTAACATTGAGAACACGACATAGGCTTATTCTTTCTGTCTGAGCAGGATGCAGCCACCTGCAACTTTTCCTAGAAACTTTAGCTGACAGCAGAGCTGTGGTAAGGCAAGCGACAAACGAGAAGTAGGTTGGCCTGATACCCACGCTAAGCTTATTGTAGATATCAAGGAACTGTTAAAAGCGCCGATTGTGTCTTAAGGGCTAAAATCGCATAGCAAATCTACGTGGTTGGGAAGTGTAGAATTTTGAGACCTCGTTTCTGAAGTAGGCCAATGAGGCATGTCTGAGGAAGCCAACTACTGGTGGAGGCTGAGGCTCTGGGAAGCGCGCAGCTTCAGACCGGATCAATTCCAAAAACATTCTGGCTCCAACTTCAGAAGTATTCGGCCCCCAGATCCGCGCTCCACAGAAATGCTGTTCATCCTGCTGAACTATCTCACATACTAAATTATTAAGGGATCACAGTGTAACTTTCGACTATAAATTCAGCCTGAAAACTGCTGTAACGTGTTTAACGCTATTAAAGTGAATCTGTAGTCATTTACATATCAGTGTGACTATACGTGTATTCGCCGTAAATGTTCTTTAATAAATCAACCATAAAGTGTCAGCCATTGTTGTCACTGTGTGCAAATGTGTGCTTCAGTGTTCCTCCTGCCCTGCTAGAGCAAGACTCGTTAAGACCCAGGGACATATCTCCTTCCCTACCAGACCCAAGCCTGAGCTAGTCATCCAGCTATATTTACTTACTACAAGGCTCGTTAAGACCCAGGGACATATCTCCTGCCCCACCAGACCCAAGCCTGAGCTAGTCATCCAGCTACATATACTTACTACAAGGCATCCTACAAATCTGTAGCCACTACCGCCTGGTGAATACTGGCGCCCAGACAAGTCCTTCATCCTTCCTGACCAATCCTATCAACCCCCACGGGAGGGAAGGAGGTGAGAACAAACCCAGCGCAGGTGAGTGCTACATCCGCGGACGTTGCGGCAAACTAAGCTTCCAACTCTGCGCCTTCCATGCGCCGAAACTCTACCATCTAACCGATATTAGTTGCTAACACCGCGGGGCCTGAACGGCTGTAAGTGGCTCGCAACGCGTGTCATATGCCCGCAGCTACAGCTAGTTTTGTCCTGCATTCTTGTGCTAAGACATTAACATGTCCTTACGCCGTAGTTTCCTCTGCATTTCCTTTCATATCTGCCCCCTCACTACCACTTACGAGGGCTTCAGTTTTTCTTTTAAAATGCCTACAATGTACTCCGGCAGTAGGACTAAAATGGAAGCCTACTGCATCACTGACTCCTCTTGGTAATGGACAAAACTTACTTGATAAAATCACTTTTTCTAACGCATCTGCATATCTTTTTTTTTGTTCTTTGATTGATCCATTTTTGGATATTATCTAACAGACATTGCATCCAATTCAGCCACTGTAAATCTGTTACATGTTCTATTATTAGCAGCAGAATTTAAGCATTAAACACAACCTTCATACACGTAATTACTTAGAGGCCAGTAAGTAGTAACTGCAATAGTAGTGTGTGATCTCATGTTGTGATGTACCACGCATAGAAGTCTCTACTGCTTCGAAAACTGGGTATCTCTCACAGTCGGCTTGCCAAGAGGCAAGACAACACTCACCAGGACCACCCAGGTCGATGAAAGACAGGTTGAAGTCGAGGCAGCAACTGCAGGAAGGTCCGTCGCAGGAGCAGCTCTTATTCACTATTTCATTTGGGTCACTGTCACGCTGATGGTGCGGCTCCTCTGCCATGTCGAGAAGACCATCCCATGTGAACATGTCTGCAATAAAACCGTGATCTTGACATTTCAGTGAATGCGTGGCGGCAAAGTTCTGGATTTTGCGTACTAGGAAAACTTATTATCCCACGAGTTGGGTGGCGAACAGAGCACGCACGAGTGAGAACATCCTTCGTCGCCTAAATCTGTGACTTTCTGACATTCTGGAAGAGGATAAGGGAATATAGAAAACATAGATATAGTAAACATTAATTAAACATTGCCGTCTTTTAGAACCATTAAATTAAACATACACATACTGCAACAAGCTTGACATATTCTACGACAGAAATAGGAATGGCTTTTACAGCGGTTCGGGACAGGCAGGTTCCCTGGTTTAATTCCTAGAGGAAACTGTAAACCATCTTGTCATGGTGTTTTGCGTATTTATTTTCCGCAGTAATGAAGTAATCTGTTGCCTGATACCCTCATAATAGTCTGCATTTCACACTGTCATGTGCGTGAGTGACTGTAGAAGGGGTTCGGATTGGTAATTCGATTTACTGAACACTTACAGATTGTAACTACAAGTAACTATAGCACTATCGCTAATTCACACTCTGCAATTCACTACAGTACACACTTAAGTTTTCTCAGTCTGCTGTGTGTTCACCGGTTGTCTGGTAACGGCTTCCAACGATGTCTTCTGCTTCCATGTTAACGTTCTTACCGGCTGGCGACTGTCCCACAACTGTCGACTCTCAACTCAATTCTACTCCACTGTCTGACTCGGTCGGTCGAGTGATACAGCCTCAGAGCAGACCCAACAGAAAACACTCTTACTGTGTTGCTATGGGCGATGTGGTATCACATGCTCCATAGCAGCGGCACTGTCCACACGGTGCTAGACCGTGTCGCAACACCGCTACCCGCAGCTCTCCTTTTTGTTGCGTGACGTCACCGCGGACGTAACGTGTTCCTCTGTTGCGTGTGCAATCATTTTTACGCTGGTAAGTTGTTCACTGTGCCGTAACCTAGTAACGGCTCTTTGCATGCTATAATATTTTATTCAGTCTTTATGATCTTCATGATACGTACAGAAGCATAAAGTTCACGATCTTACTCAGCTGGCAGGCTATTACCAACCAAACTTATTTACATTTTTGTCATAGATCTTAGTATGTCTACAGTACGGCCTTAATGAAATGGAAGTAGGGATCTCAAGTTTAATATGCACAAATGAATCTGACACATTCATCACAATTCTTGCAGATTTATTCTTCACACCCGAAAACGGCTCCTAGGCTCAGTCCAGGTTACAGCTTGGCCTTCTCATCTCTCCATCCGAGGTGTGATAATTTCCATAACAAAACTGTTTTTAGATTCCTCTTTCTGGTCTTGGAGAAGCTCCTCTACTCTCCATGCAATCTTCCAGCACAGCTTTCACTAGCGAAAATGGAACATTCTTTTCGTCTTCTGGGGGTATCAGATTATGTCCTTATAAATATTCCTGTAGTCGCACACAGATAATTCATGTTAAGTTCCTACTTGCATGTTCCTTCAAAGATGACCTAGGAGTAGAAAAGAATGAATCCTCTCCGCATGGACATAAAAAATATTCTCTACACAGCTCTTAGGGATTTTCAGGCGCCTAAAAACAAAGAGGTCTCAACATTTTTACATTTCTCAATCAGCTGCCTTTCTCAGGGAAGTCTCGACCTTAAGCCCTCAACGGCATGATAGAGAGGTCCTTGATGAAAAATTCCGAAAGCGTCGGTTCAAGAAACCCCTCCTTCAGAATGAATGATTGCATGAAGCTGTCAAATCTCAGGTTCTCAAAGAAAAGCTGAGGTTTTGAAACTTCACAATATTCTAAGAAAGGCGGCGAACGCTGACGGCCTTCCCAGCAAGAAGTGGCATAAGTCGCCCACAAGAGCGCAAGAATGGGATCCTCGCTCTTCTGCATCCAACACATGCAAACAGATGTTAATCGCTCTAATTAATGTTGTTTATAACAACAGCCGGCCATGCTGGGCGGCTACAGAACAGCATTATTTATATGAAAAGTTAACCTGTCGACATGTGCCACATCTCGTGTAGAATCCACAGAAACTGAAAAGATATTTGATTTCTGTGTTTCAGTGAGAACAGATGCCAACATGTGTGCCCCTGCAATTTCTATAAATTCTTCACAAATCGTGACAGACAAACAAAAATCAAACTGACTAAGCATTTCGTTTCTTACTGACTCAGTGGTTTGGTTCTCCCCCCTTGCATCTGCACGTCCAGATGCCTTCAGGCGACTGCAGTGAGTCGTGATGCATTTCCAGCTCAAGATAAGAAGCGGCCGTAGACACGCGGTGGCACTCACTAGTTCCGTTTGTGATGAATACGGAATGAGTATGCGAAAGTAAACATCGCAACTTTCCCTGTGGCGGCGAGTAAATAACACAGTCATGATCCGCATCCTCTTCACTGGATAACTGTCGCTTCAGCATGGCCTGCGGTAAATGTCTTGTTTCAGAATTTCTGCCTCCAAATGTGCATACAAGGGCTGACTTCATGAACTAGCTTGCAGATGGACCCTTCTCAACCCAGTAGTACGTTGAAGGCGCGGGATATGAGTGTTGTTCACTCACGTACATGTACGTACTGAAGTGTCAGCAGTAGGAGCCTCACCCGCAGTCTCACAATACGTTTCCGCATAAGCAGCGATCCGCAAGTTGTAGTTTTACGGACAAATGTTGTTAGTTCCGTAATTTTTAAATTATTTCCTCTTGTTCTTTCGCCTCTTCCAGCTCGGAATATCCATTTCCAAGGAACGCTTCAGGGTTTGTTCACGTTATGAATTGTAAGACGTATTCGAAATTTTAGCCTAATCTTATTTTGAAAAAATAAAAAGAGGCTTGTCAGATCACCTTTCTGTCTGTCTGTGTCTGTATATTCCCTTAGTTCAAGGGTCTCCAAACTACGGCCCGCGGGTCACATCCGGCCCGCGAAAGAATTGTGCAGAAATGCGCCAATTGAACTAATTTTCCAATGAGTACTGGTAAAAAAAATACCTGTTCATAGATTTCAAATTCATTAATTAAGACTCTGTTTAAAATATATTGATATTCCATATTATGTTAATATTATTCACAATTTTACTAATTCTGGACCGTATACTGCGCGGTATTTCTTCGTACTTGTTCGGCCTCGATCGGCAGTGCCACTTCGTGGCAGTGTAGGTAGCGCGAGCAGTTCGTTACTAGCCGTCTTGTGCGCAAGACTTCTTGCAGTGGTGCAGTGTAATTGTAACAGATCTTCACCACCGCCGGTGTCGTACTTATTACCATTTTTGTATTAAAGCCAACTTATGCCCAGTTTTGCTCTAACTGTTCCGACAATTGGTAGCGAGGAATGTTGCTAAGGCTACCGGAACTTTAGTCCATTCTACGACGGCCGGCTTGTAAATTTATCTCCATTTTTGGGACGACATATCTGTGTGAACAAACTTTTTCCCAGATGAAGTACATCAAGTCGAAATACAGTGCAAATTTATCCGATGAACATTTAAAGTCGCTAATTGTGATTAGCGTTTCAAAATTTGAACTTCAATTTAATCAGATTTTAAGAATGCAAAAAGAGTTCCATCATTCACATTAATTGTTTTATTATAATTTGTGATGAAAATATGAGCATTTGCTGCTACTATCTGTTGTCATTAATATACGATAATTTATTCTCACGTACTTTGTACGGAAGGCTAATTGGATTGGTCATATCTTACGCGGGAACTGCCTTCTAAAAGAAGTTATTGAAGGAAAGATAGAGGGGCGGATAGAAGTGACCAGAAGACGAGGAAGAAGACGTAAGAAGATGCTGGATGACCTTGGGGACAGATGAGGATATTTTCATTTGAAGGAGAAAGCTCTAGATCGCATCAAGTGGAGGAACTCTTTTGGAAGAGACTGTGGACCTGTCGTCTTGACAGATTACAGATGATGATGATGATTCTGTATTTAGTTTATGAAATTCTGTGCTTTCAATAAAACTCATATACCTAGAGTTACTAATTTCTCATTTTATCCGGCCCGTTGAAAGTGCTGAATTACCTAATGTGGCCCGCGTTTCGAAAAGTTTGGAGACCCCTGCCTTAGTTCTTTCGTTTTCTGTGCCGTCCGCGTCGTATCAAAGGAAAGTCGTCGAATAGTCCTTCCAAGAATTTCTTGTGTATATTATAGACCTTGTATATTGAATACGTGTATATCGTTATCACCTTGCTTTTTGTGCGTTTTTAGGTTCAAGTAATCACCTTGCTGTCTGTGTGTGTGTGTGTGTGTGTGTGTGTGTGTCATTTTATGTAAGATAGGCAACGGACCGTCCGTGTGTCCCCAAATTTTTCGTTTTCTATGCGGTACGTGTCATATCAAAGGGGACTGTGCTGTATCCATGTTCCAAAATGTCAGAAGTATATATCTATCACACTACACCACGGCATGCTCCACAAGACAGTCTTTTTCGCGCAGAATTGAAAGGGTTCTGACGATGGTGTATATCACTGAGTTACTGGGTTTTTGGACTTGGTTCATAGCCCGTTATTCTAAAAACTAGAGAACAGAACGTTTCGGAAAATGGGCGTTTCCATCTTCAGATGAGGGGGGAGACACCTACTCTGCTGGGCCCGTTAGAAAGAGGTAACCTCAATCACTGGACAGATCCAGTTTCCGAAACCTTATGTTTTCTGGTTTATAGAACACCGGGCGATGGAAAAAGTCGAAAAACCCAGTAAATCGGAGTGTTTTTCATGTTATCTCTGGTTTTATGTAATTGTTTTTACGTACTTCTTGGCATAATATGGAGACCCAACAGTTAAGAGAGAATAGCAAATATCACGTGGGGTTTCGACTCTCACCTAATTACACCTGAAGTTCGTATCTCAAGAATCAAAACGAGCACAGGTTTTAATGCAGTAAGAAGCAGAGCTTAACATGAACGACAAAAAGTTGCTCGGAAAATTCAGCGCCATGTTAAGGGAGACACTTATATTGCTGTTGGTATTCCGCGCACAATTGAGCTGAATGTATGAAATGAACTTCGATGGTTTTCCCTAACACTTTACAGGTAATTAATGACGAGTCATACTGCCCTACAAATATCAACACAAACGAATGCGAGGTGTCTTTAGAATATACTGAAATTTTCCGTTTCTTCATGAGAAGTGCGTGTACATTCACATTCAAATTTAAGATCTTGATCGATAAAAGGCTTGCTGGTAACTAGGTAGGATTTGAAGTTCTTACTGCAGTGGCTATGAACAGTTCAACCTTCTGGGATATAAAAACGTGTAGTTCGCTCTGCTTGCTGCCTTCTTCAAGCTGGTTTCTTCCTTAGCTTACTGCTCGACACTGAATTTTCAAGCGACATGTTCCTCCGAAATGTCGCAATACCCGGCGTCATGTCCCGTTATGTTCGTCTGTGGATAGTTTGAACACCTCCGGTAACAGGCATTTACATGAAAATGCGCCGGAGTCGTTGCCAGTGGGACTGTAAATGCAGTGACGCGATGGCTGAAGATTTTGGGGCACTGCATTTGCCCCAGTATCCGTAAGTAAAATAACGCAAATCAATTAAGTAAACGTTAAAAACCGTGAATCTTAAAGAGTAGATTTTTCGAATTGTGAGCCAGTTGGATCCACTACCTACCACCACAACCCAGTATTTTCCTTTATGCGACTAGAGCATTTAAATTCTTTCCAAAGGGGTTTCCCGTCATAATTCTGCATGCGTTTCCTATGTACTTCGTCAAAATAACATGCTAGGTGTATCGGAAGCTTTTATTTAAATACCAAACAAGCAACTGAATGATTAGCTTCGGATTCTGAAGGTCTTTTGTTCGAATCTTAGCCTGGAGACCAGTTACCTGAAACAAGCTTTAGCGAATTTTCTCAGTTTGTCTTGGGAAATGATGGAATAGTATGTTGAAGAAGAACCCAAGTCGAGTTGTTGCCATACACCATCAAATTCAATACTAATAAAGATATTACATTCGTGCTACATGACCTGTACAGATGGAAAACACAGTTACAAGTGACCCAGGCATTAGCCTCATTCAAAACATCCTAACAACACATTAACCTTTAAAGAATGAACTTCTTCACAGTTTTATATAATACTTCAGTTCGCACCTCGCAGGAAACATATTACGTCCCCGCTACTGAGACCAGCCGGTTAATGCAGTTTATGGAAAGAATCGATGTTTGTTGTGAGAGCCGTACGAAACACACATAAAAGAACACTGTGGGCAGAATTCAGAGGTTTAGAATGTTAAAGAATGTGGTACATATAGTAACCACTGGGCTTTAAAAGATTCCTTCCTTATTTTTCGTACTGTGGTATCGTGAAATGTACAAAACAACGGGAAGCAGGTGACTAATTCCATGCAGCAGTGTCCTTCGTCAGGGGCTAAAACTTGTTCAGCCAGTCAAGACATCCAAGGACACGCCACTCTCCTTAGACGGACGATCCAGTGCGCACCGTAACACCGGTTTTTCTCAGATAAGTTTTAATGTTATCCTTATATTTACGGCCAGTTTCCCTAATATCCTCACTCCTTCAGCTCCTTCTACCAAAACTTTGTATGCACGTCTCTCACATGCATGCTACATGCCCCACCCGTCTCATATGACTTCAGCGTCTTAATAATATTGAGTAAATAGCACAGATTACGAAACTCCTCATTATGAAATTTTGCACAAACTCCTTTCTTCTTCCATTTTGAATTCAAGTATTCTCCTCAGCGCCCTGTTTTGTGCCCTTCTCTCACACCGATACAAACAACAGGCATAATTAGTAGATTTTTGTAGTTCTCAGATGCCAGAGGGGGAGAACTGCCTTGAATATGAGCCCTTACGTATTACGGTGTTACCGCCCACATTTGTAGTGACGCCAACTCACCCATGATGCTGCCAGAGTTGACAGCGGCGGCTGTGAGCAGCAGCAGGCTAAGGGGCAGAGACCGCATGTTGACCACTCGACTCTTGAAATGCCACTGGATGCAGCTCTAAGTGGGCTGTAACAAAGATATATATCTAGGTCAGCAGGTTACCCAGTTTTCGTTGTTCTTCAGATTGGGGGGTGCACTTCCGGTAAGTGCAATCACTTTCTGAAACTGCATATCGCATGAATTCTTTCACCAAGTCGTCCCACCAATAATGTGTGTACACGTATATACTTATGAAAGTGAAGACTTACGGGCATTCTCATGTCGAAAGCAAAACACTGTCGGAAGCAAATGCACGCAACATAAACCGTTCATCTTATTAAATGAGCCGCTAATGTTAGCGATCCTCTTACAATTTTCCGAGAGGTTCCCGGTTCGATCTCGGTCCGGAAGCCGGCTATTCCGAGGTTGTCTATGACTTTACTTATTTCTGCAGGATATTCTGGGGTATTATTTTAAAACCAGGCCACAACAACTTCTGTTCACATTCATAATTCATAAAAATCATATGTTATTCAACACTTTGTCACCAGTTTTGTTCGACGAGTTTCGTTAAATGAACTAGGATTAAACTCATATTTTTAATATCTATCGGCCTTGTGAGTATTTATTATGTGGCCTAAATTAAGGCACATGCATACCCTGACCGCGTTAATATGTTGGATGCAAAGGTAAAAATAGACATTCAACAGAGTTAACTAGTGTAGAAGTAAACATGGATGCCGAGTCCCTTGAAGCTCATGACCAAAGTTCTTTTTTTTAACTGAACCCTTACGGCCCCAGTCCATATGTAACATCCTTTCTGACGAGGAGATGCGTTTGTCTCTTGTGAATAAGCTTGGCCTTCTTCAGGCGTACGTATCGCACATACAGCATAATTTTGAAAATCTTCCCAATATACAAAAATCCTCTGTCAGTCCAGGCTTACAATGCTTACAAGACAATGCTTATCTCATTTAGCTTATGCTACAACGGCAACTTACTCCTAGTCGCGTGAACAGTCGAGAGCTTGACCGCCGCCAAGTTTACACATCTTACATTTCCTGTGTCTGGCTTCGCCTTGTCCTACTTTGCGAATGAAGCAAGAACTTCGCCTATATAATACATGTAGGACTCAGTTCCTACCTCAAAGAGAACAGACTGCGTCCCCATTACAAAGACAAATCGGTTAATGCTGCTTAAGGAAATAATAGCTACTTATTCTTGCAGTCACACGAAGCTAACAATTACTAATAAGTAATAAAGCAAATGGTGCATATAGTAATCACTGGGTCAGAAGACCTAATAGAGACAATGCAATGCTTGTGACGGAAAGCACATTAGCAAGTCCCGCTACGAGAGTAGCGACTGTCACGAAACTACGTGCTTTCTTTGCGAGAGTAGTTGACAACTGGTAACCGCAACTTCAGAGAATTGTTGTCAGACTGAGTTGAACACGTGGAACTGAACTGAGCAGCGCAAATTGTGGAAACGGCAACGCAACTGCAATGCAACTCGCGGGAAAACTGAGAACTGAACAAGGCAGTCTTCTCACAGCTGCGTTGCCACGTAGTTTCCTGGTGTCAGCTGTTCTAATATGCTTCTGAAGATGGCACAAATGCCACTCAGACTATGCTAGGCGGGACAAAATAGACGTGGCTTGGGAAAGAATTTCTCATGAGATGGAGTATGGATCCTGGACGTGTCCTTTCGAAACAATACATAACACCTCGGTTCAAACTGTCACTGAAGAACAGATGCACCCAATGTTTCCTTTTCCTAATATTGTATCTAAGCATCCATTTGCATTAATATATAATTTATTTCACATATACTTCCGTCTTAAATGCAACTCATTATCCAGTCGTCCTTCTTCCTCACTACATGTTTCGGCTGTATACGGCCATCATCAGGTGTCTTCTAACTTGCTAAAACTGTTGCATTGCATGTCAGAATTTCGTATCGCGTGTAAACACGATATTTCCTGATTAAAATAAATCCGAATGTTTTCCTTATGGTCGTCATCCTCTCTTCTCACGCCGACTCAACTACCGCCACATTACGACAGGATCAGTGTTATCTGCCATCGCAGAAGATAAGTGCACGAAATTAAGAACTACACGCACGCAGTAAGCCGGATGAACATACCCACTTAAGATGATGTGGGCAGCTAATCAAACATAAGTTTCCTCAGTGTGCGTCTGCTAATCTGGAAATGATTGCTTGCTTGAAATCGGTGGCGTTTCTCGGAAGTTGCGGTTGCGTTGCAGTTGCCAGTTTCTTTGATGTGTCCTCACCCTGATATTTAGGATACTGGGAAGGTACACAGATGTGCATGCTCCTACGTGTATATAGGGGCATTAAATGTGTTTCGAAATATATTCAGATGATGTTACACTGTGGTACACGTCATTGTGTGTGGATAAAACTGGATTTCATCTTCAGATTTAGGTAAAGGTTCGCGCATCAGATTAAATTATTGTCTATTACGAGTGTACACACGGACGAACATGAAACAGGGGGACAAGCGTAACCAAAGAATTAACGTTTTCTCTCTTCCAAATAATTAACGTCAACATATGCGAAACTTGTTCGGGCTAAACGTATTTCAAATAGAAGCCTCAAGTAAAATTCTCAGATCATACACATCAAAACGGAGTGAAACTTGAGACGTGGGGCCGTTCCATCGCGCGCGCGCACGCACACACGCTGAAGCATTTGGCGGAAATCAGACATCAAAAGTGCTTCACAGAAATTATTCCTATAGCACCCGTATTGATTCATATAGGGTGAGAAATGCACACTTAAACTAACAAACTTCAGTACTCTCTGGGACTCTCACAGTCACACGAAATGCTCTCGTTTTGCTAAGACTCGTAGCGGACCAGTTATATTAATATGGCGTGATTATTTAGGTTGTGAACATATTCATGGGCCCCAACTGGGGGGCCAAGCCGAACTTTGCCACCTGCCTCGATTTGTGGGGGGGGGGGGAAGAAAGAAAGAAAAAAAAAAAGAAATATACGAAATATTAATAGCGAAAATTAAACGTATTAGAAAGAAGTAATTCTTTAGGTCGATTTTGAATAATATTGTTAAACTGTTTAAACGTAAGTTTATAAGCAAATTTTAGCTCCCCCATTTTGGAAATATTCTGCCTGCGCCTATGAATATGTTCCTACCTCAGACAAACCCGGAAGGGGGTTAAAAATCAGTTCTAGATAAAGTTGCTTAATATACCGAACAGTGAAGGGAGGTACACAAATGAAACGTACACTCAAAGCCAAGATACAGAAAGACAACAATGAAGAAAGGACCAGTTTACTCAAACACACTCTTTCAGTTGTGTGACGGAAGTCCGTAGAATATTCCTGTCGGCATGTCCGTCCACGTCTGTGGCGAGTCTTTCAATTTTCCAACCCTCTCTCTCCGTCTCTTGAGAAGTATGATATGAGGAACACGACATAAAATCAGTTCGAGCTGTGTCGGCAAATTAAGACTGGTTACTTTATAGAAGGCAAAGTTGAATGCCTTCCGTTAAATATGTAGAAAATCGAAGAAATACTTAAAAGAGATAAAAAGGTAAAAACGGTAAAGCTGTTCCTGTAACAGGCAGTCAAGGCTCCCACATTATCTAGACAATCGGCTCACAATGGCAGTAAGGTTGTCAGCCTTACACGCCGGCTGCCCTTTACGCCAAGAGAGATTCCTGGTACTCATTTCTGTTAGAGGCAGAGTCGACCCCAGGGCCACAGTGCAGCTGGAAGGCTTAGGTAAACTGAAAAACCCAATGACTTCATTGGGACTCGAACCCACGACATCCCGGCTTGTAGCATAATGCCTCAACCAACTACGCTACCGCGTTCCTCACTTAAAAGAGATGGTACGGTTAAATATTGTGCTATCAGGCCAGTACATTTCTTGTACTATGAACCATTTTCGAGAATTTCAAAAGAGTACATCTTTGCTTGTACATCAGTATATAAAGGAAGTAGTTTAATGGAAATTAAAAATCTACTCAGTAATATTTTCAGGCTACTTACGGGAAGTACAGTTCTCTCTGCTCTTAACGAAACGACTGAGCATCAGTTTACAAAATGCAGACGACCAAGTGCCCCCCCCCCTCCACTCCCCATACCATCCTGTCCTACAGCTACCGGCAAACACTATTCTGCTAGTAGGAGATTTGAATGAAACAGAATGAACAATTGTGAAGGTAATGGACCACTTGATACTGATTTCCGCAGCCTTTTCTCACTCCGATATTGTTGAGAGATGCAGGCCTCTTGATGACAATGCGCCGTCATCGGAAAAGGCAACTGAGTTACAGAGTTACATCCCTGCATGCAGGTTACTTGGGCTACAGTTGTGACTTACAACTTCGGTTCTGAGTAGCAAGGGGGGGGGGGATCATGTCCTGGATAGCAGGTGGGGCTGTTGACCTACTCACTGACCGATATTCATGACCTGGAAGCCGCGCCGAAGAATGGAGATGTAGCACTCTACGGCCAGAACCCAGAAGCCAGTCGTCTACGGCACAATACTCGTGAAGACGCGCTCCTTGCTTACCTACATCGGCACAGGTAAGTGTGTTTCGTTTACACTGCATGGACGTTATTGTACGGTTTCACTGTCTGTATTTTTCTGTACGGCTTACAGACATTCATGCTGAATCGTTTAGAATTCAGTTCGAAATGACAGTATACTCTTCAAATAAGCTGGAGGGAATGAGGAAAATCACCACGAAATTTATTCAGTACAGCGGAGGCCCGATTTTTTTTCCCAGGGAAACTAAATGTACGAGGAATATAAATACACGTATATTCTGTGTTTCCTCCCAGCAGCACTTGTGCATGTTCATTTCCACGTGACTCTGGGTGAGAGGATTTTGATTAAATTTGGTATTGCAGGATTTTAAAATGTTACGTAATTTATCCCAGGCTGCACACAAATAGCAGCTACTTTATGGTTGACACTGAACATACTCTACACACATTAGCGTGATACAACTGCAATGGCATGCTCTTGTAGGAACAGTGACCGTCACGTACTTGCAG
The DNA here is from genome assembly GCF_002891405.2 of Cryptotermes secundus. Classification (NCBI taxonomy): domain Eukaryota; kingdom Metazoa; phylum Arthropoda; class Insecta; order Blattodea; family Kalotermitidae; genus Cryptotermes; species Cryptotermes secundus. Next base: position 48,840 of record NW_019724748.1, read on the forward strand.
GGTCTTCATGTATGTACGCGTATGAAATATTCCTGTTTGTAAGAGCTATGTTACAGTTCCTGCTTTTATTTCTTTCATTTATTAATTATATGTTCATTACCAGCATTTTTGACAAGTAAACTAGTCTTTTTTTTTTGTAAGATTTGAGGCTTTCACGGCAGTCTGCTTTTATCGGTTCTCAAGGTCTCTTCGCTTGCGGATTTCTTATATATTTGTCCTTCTACCCTGAAGATGGAGGCGATACGTTCCTCCGAAACGTTGGTTAACACCACATATACACGGTAGACTGCTTTCTTCACAGTCTTTTTTCATCGGAAGAGCAATGAGTGAAATATCACTGCTGTATAAATAATAATATGTCCGGTGTTAAATATACAAAAATCGCTGGGGTTATAATGAATTATATTAGTCAGTTTAAACGTATTGTCTGAGGTATGAAATATATTTAAACATTGTGTTTTAATTGATTAATACCATTCTTCATATACTCAACCATTTTTATGTATTTTCTGAGGTATAAACACTGATTAAAATTTTTGCATTCGTCAGATATTGGAGAACAAATCGAAGTACCATGAGACAGTACATCAGCTATTCGTAGACTTGAAGAAATCCTATGATTCAGTTAGAAGTACTATACACTATTCTCATAAAGTACGTAAAAATTAGAGTATACAAAACTATAACTTTGCCCGTGGTTCTGCATGGGTGTGAGACTTGGTCTCTGATATTAAGAGAGGAACACAGACTGAGGGTGTTTGAGAACAGGGTGTTGAGGAGAATACTTGGACCGAAGAGAGATGAAGTGACAGGAGGTTGGAGAAAACTGCTTAATGAGGAGCTTCATAACTTGTACTCTTCTCCAAGTATAATTAGAATGATCAAGTCAAGAAGTGTGAGATGGGCATTACGTGTAGTATGCATGGGGGAGAAGAATACATGTAGGATATTGGTGGGAAAAGCCGGTCACGGTATCCGAGCGGTCTAAGGCATGTACTGTCTTCGCTCGCTTGGAAACCGGGATCATGGGTTCTAATCCCATTCAGGGCATGGATGTTTAGTTTGTGTGTGTGCGTTCTTCTGTGTTTGTGTACAGGTAGAGACCTTGCGACGAGCTGATCACCCGCCCAAGGAGTCCTACCGAATGTGTAAGATCTAGAAAAACCGAAGTGAACGGAGAAGTTCACGGAGGTAGGCCTAGGCCCTCTGGGGCTGTAGTGCCAAGGGGGAAAAAATTGGTGGGAAAGCTAGAAGGAAAGGGGTCACTGGGAAGACCTACATGACGGTGGGAGGTTAATATATAATTTACCTTAGAGATATAGGATGGGGCGTTATGGACTGGATTGATCTGACTCACGATAGAGACCAATGGAGGGCTCTTGTCAACACGGTAACGAACCTTCGGATTCCATAAAATGATGGGAAGTTCTTGAGTAGCTGCTCAACTGGCAGCTTCTCGAGAAGGGCTTAGATTCTAAAGTATGAAAGGATATAAATTAGGTAATTTCAATTTGATGTAATAATGTTATAATTTAAAACAATATGCGACATTACCATCCTGTTACGCGTAATTGCATTTCCCTTTCAGCGATCACACAATAATACGTCAAAGATATGTTCAGGTCATAAGATGATCGTTTTGAGTGTAGACGAAATATTAATGCACACTTTATGCTATGCACACGAGTATATAAAAGGTTTAAAATATTTAGGTCATTTACGTAGAGCGATAACATTTAAAATTAATTGTAATTAGTGTTGTGAAGTTCGTCCGGTCTAGAAAACCGAAATTAGCGGCCGTGGGGATTCGTTGCGCTGTCCACGCGACACCCTCTATCCGCTAAAGTTGGCACTAACTTCGCCGACAAGTGGCGGTCACTCGGTCGGTATAGTTCGCTTGCGGACTAAAACCAAGGAGTTTTGTTTCTGTTTGTTTGTTGTGAAGTTCATTAATAGAAGCAGCTGCCGCATATACTCTTGGCAACACCGCGGGGCGTTATATCACGTGTCCCAGACTCAGGCCCATTTTGACGGGGTCGGCACTGCCCCGTAGAAGGCTAGATCGAAGAATTCACTTCACGGGAATCAACCATTTTTAGACAACCTTTATTGTTTTGAAGAAATAAAAGTAGGCGTATGAGGCCACCTTGTTGTGTGTGTGTGTATCTGTGTCTCTTTCCTAACAACTTCTGAAAGCTTGAGCTACGGCGCGGCCTGTCGGCGAAGTTAGTGCCAACTTTTGCGGATAGTGTGTGTCACGTGATCAGCGCAACGGATCCCCACGGCCATTAATCTCGGTTTTCTAGGCCGGAGCCGCTATTTCCTTGAAATAACTTCTCAATTATCCTCACGAGGCTGAGTGGACTCCGATCCAGACCCACTCCCTCTCAGAAAATTTGGTAACGCCGGGAATTGAACCCAGACCTCTGAATCTGTAGACAGGAACTCTGACCACTAGACCACAGAGGCGGTCCTATACAAATGGAACAGTCTACAAAATACAGGATTTCTTTATGAGCAAACAAACAGAGAACAGCCCCACCATCCATAACATTTTTGTGTTATTTTGTCTTGAAACCATATTGACACGTGCACACACGAAAACCTTCAAGACCAGTGCTGTCCAACTTTCTTATGTACTCGGGCACAATTCACTGATGCCTATGGAGGTGCGGGCGCCACCACACACTACTACTACTACTAGTACTACTACTACTACTGATAATAATAAAAAACAATAATAATAATAAAATTTTTCGATATTTAACAGTACTCAGACGTTCAAAAATGTCTCGTCTTACAATTTGAATTAATATTAAAAAATCGGCTCAATTATATGTGGTTACGGAGGGCGCCTGAAAAATATACCGCGGGCGTCGCGTTGGACAGGGCTGTTCTAGACCACTGAAACATTTCACGTCAACCCCAAGCGTCTGCCGAACCACAGATTGGGAACTACTAACATTTAGAGCGGTATTCTGTTATAAAGGTTATATAGCGTGTTGCCATGGATACAGTGTTACACGTCGGTATGTACACTGACCCAGACACTACAGGAAGACTAAGGTCTCCTTCCGTTCTGCATGGCATACAGAGCAGCAATGTGCCACCGTTGTGTCTGCACCGGGTGGAACTCAGAATGCTTCTGTCCTACTAAACAAGTTAGGAACGGCTCTCAGCTCAGTCAGTATAGCTACACGCTATGCGCTGACCGGACGGCCGAGGTACGATTCTTGGCAGGGGCAAGAGATTTTTCGCTTCTCCACAGCATACAGACAGGCTTTGGCGTCCAACCAGCTTCCTATCCAGGGCTTTCCCCGGGAGTTAAGCGGCCAGGGCGTGAAGCTAACCCAATCTAATGCCAAGGTCAAGAATGATGGAGCTATCCCTCAACTGACCCATACGTTTTCATGGCGTGGTGCTTAATTAATTGTGCACGGAGAAAATTTCGCCGCTTTATATAGCATTATATTTATAGTTATGCCTGTCTTTCCAGAAAGTGCATAGCGTGCTCACATGGTACTCAGTGTCCTTGAAGAGCCACAATGCTTGAAAACCACTGACCTGAATTTTTCTTAGTTAAGGAAAAAAAATATCTGTTGTGATTTCTGGATTCATAGGTGCTTTATGAGGACTTTGTTTGAAAATGGTTTCTTTATTACCACTAGTTTTTAGATAATTAATGTACACGACTGTACAATCATACAACAGGACTCTAGTGCGAATATCTAGTAATGCAGGAAGGCTGAGAAAATTTGTAAGCCACTTTATTATGTTCAAACAAACAAGAAATCACTCAGAAAACTGAATGAGATGAGGAAGAAAGTAGAAAGTGCATTTGCAATTACATTTTCTATTATAATTAACTTTCATTTTACAGAAACTTGCATAATTTTATGACTAACATACTACATTTGGCCACATAAGGAAAAGAGTTTTCAATTCATACAACTCTTATGTACATAAGCAGACAGGCAGATATAATCCTAATTACCATATGGTTCACAATGGAACTCACTTTTACAACTGGCTATGTGCAGAAAATAGAAGCCAATCTTGTTTCACGTGAAGATATTGTTTGTTTTCATTAGGCTTAGATCTGTATATTGTTTACTTGTACTAGGCTTAGCTCTATCCCTATCCATAGTTCATCAAAATCAATTATAAATAGCACTTATCAAATAGAAGGGCCGCGCCATAGCTCAAGCGGTTAGTCGCTGGCTTCCCACGGCGGGGCGGCCCGGGTTCGATCCCGCGTCTGGTCAAGTGGGATTTGTGGTGGACAAATTGGCGTTGGGGCAGGTTTTCTCCGAGCACTTCGGTTTCCCCTGCCAATCTTCATTTCACCAATTGCTCCACAATCACCCTCATCTATCATCTGGGGCTGGTACAATAGGCCAGAAGTGACCGCAGTACAAGGGACTTAGTCCCACCCCACTAGCAATAAAAAAATATCAAATAGAAACAACAGTACATAAAAAAACAAACTTCATGAAAACACGAGAAAATGTTCGACCCATCAGATTTTAGTGAGGTTATGTTTCTAGGCACACCACACCACGTGGATCCTGTTGGACATAATTGTGCACATTAAATTCAGAAAGAAAAAATATAACAGTTAATGAATTTAAATTCTTGACAACACAATGACCAATTTCTACAAACTCCCAACAATAGATAAATCACAAAATAAAGGCAAAAACAATTGAAAGGGACTTCGCTAGCAAACTTTGAAACACAAGCAGCCAAGACTTCTGAAGAACCCAGCAACACAAATTTGATAACCACTAAGTACTTCACTGTTCCGGCTTTCGGGCGTCACGTAACAATATTGGTTTGATGATGGAAAGCAGGGAGATGTGTGAGTGCAGGACCGGTGGGTAGATGAGCTGTGGACTCATTTTACAACGAGTCTCACGTGTGTGTGTGAAGACTACGCGTAAGAGATAGCTCTGAACCCTGTGACGCGCGCTCAGTTGCAGAGGAACTCCGTTTAACCCACGGCACGCCACTCCCAGACGCGCTATGCCACGTGGGGTATGTCTGACCGCCCAAAAATATATTGTGACGAACATGACCATTGCTAGGCAACGGTTCAGTGAACACAGCTTGAAAGCCGGAATAGCAACGAAGATAAGCGGAAGTCCATTTGCTAGGCAACGGTTCGGTACACACATTCCCGCGACAAGGGAGAATGACAACTGTTCGAGGAGGTGGTCTCTATTCGTTCTCCCGAAGTTATAAATGGTGGACACTTGACAACGCTCAGCAGAATTCATTCGCAAGGGATTCAACGTTCGTCATTCGTCGCAGTGCAAGAGAAGACACTCGTAGTCCAGTAAGGAATGGAGCGAGTCTTACACAGTCGTTGGGTATGAGCTGTTATACCTGGTTGCAATTGTAATAGAAATGTCCAGTAAATCCAGAACCCATTACTTTTCGTCATGACAACCCCTAATACGTGACAGTATTATCACCCGTTGTTACGTGCTGGAGTGCCGCGCCACACGCGAGGAAGGGGCTTCACACGCCAGCTAGTGCGTTTGCACTGCGCGAAGTATTACTGTAACTTCCACTTAACACATTTTATTTGACAGAACTGCTGACTGGCGATATCGACGCCGTTATGTATGCGAGAAATGAGGCCTGGGGATGGAGCCCGAGGAAGTTTCAGTTGTCCCCAAAACATGTTCCTGTTCAGTTTCCCCGTACATACTTTCTGCTTGTGTCTAGCAGTCGGAGTGATGACGCTGCCTTATTCCTGGAAGTGTCAGAGGCCTGCTGACCTACCGCCAGAGGCGAAAGAGGCAGCAAGTAAAGTGTTCAGCGCTGTCAGCATCCCACCGGAGTTACTTTCGTCTGTGTACCGGGCCGACCTGATGAATGAGTTGACCAGTTTTAAACTTCGCGTGAATATCAAATACGAGCTTAGGGAATATGCCGCCGGACATGGCTGGTTAGCATCAGCTGTATCAATGCAGGAAACAAAAGGTAAAGTTGTCCCTGTGCTTAACTAAGCATTACGCCTTGAAGGCGTATGGGGGAGAGAATGTATAGATCCACATTTTCTTGACCTCGGCACTAGCTGGAGGTGAGTGGTCAGCTTCAGGCCCAGGTCGCCTTACCCCTGGGAAAGAGCCCCCGGTACCAATTGCATAGGATGTTGAGTGAGCCCCAGAACCGGTCTGGATTATATGGAGGAGAAGCGAAAATTCTTGACCCACCGGGACTCGAACTCCGACCTCTCGGTCGTCCAGCCCGTAGCCAGTCGCTATACTGACTGTGCTATCCCGTATCCATGTAGGAAACAGATGCTGAGCGAAATAAATCCTCATAATGCTGGCATTCATTGCAGGTGTAATAACAAATCAAAGAGCACAGAAAGTGAAAGAGTGTATTATGTGACAGGTCAGTGCCTGAAGGACAATATGAAGAAGGCAAAAAGGAGGGACACACACAACAATCGAAATAATACCCAGTGAAAACTGAGAGGAAGCATCACCGTTTAAACTTCTGCATAAGTCAATATGAAACTAAAGTAAAAAAAAAAAAAAATGTGCAAACGAAGACAAGAAGTAAAAACCCACACAGACTCACACAATTTAAAATATTTTAGTGAATCATACATAAAACTTTTGAAAACTTCAACTAATGTTTCGAATCCTACAAGACAGCTGAAAGTAGCCGATACATGTAAGTGGAGTACATGTGAAAATCAGCTCTGCAGTTCGACAAATAATTTTCGAACCAAACGCTAAACTGCAAAGACACACATTCAAATGTTTTCTTCTGCTCTCGAGTAGCGTTACGTCTTATAATTTACTGTACGTGGAGGAGCCTCAAACTTGTCAACATCTATAATTTTCGCTTTAAACATTTTCCCGCTTTTAAGACACTGTGGAGATTGCAGAATAGCCGTGCGTTGTGAACTACGCTCTTAACTTCACGTTAGCTGCCTCTGGTTTTGTTTACATGCGCTTCAGCAACAAACACACTGCCTCTGGTCTTGTTACATGCGCTTCAGCAACAAACACACTGCCTCTGGTCTTGTTACATGCGCTTCAGCAACCAACACACTGCCTCTGGTCTTGTTACATGCGCTTCAGCAACAAACACACTGCCTCTGGTTTTGTTTACATGCGCTTCAGCAACAAACACACTGCCTCTCGTCTTGTTACATGCGCTTCAGCAACCAACACACTGCCTCTGGTCTTGTTACATGCGCTTCAGCAACCAACACACTGCCTCTGGTCTTGTTACATGCGCTTCAGCAACAACCACACTGCCTCTGGTTTTGTTTACATGCGCTTCAGCAACAAACACACTGCCTCTCGTCTTGTTACATGCGCTTCAGCAACCAAACACAAATTAAAACAAGTTTGACCCCTCTATTTTGGAGTAGATCTGGAACATAGCTGGCTTGTTTCTTAATTCCTTTGACCTTTAAATACAATAATTTAAAGAAGAAATATTTCACCTCGTTTAACTTAAAAAAACTTTGTATTTTGCTACATTTGATTCGCACAATAAACAGCGATTACTTCCCTAAACATTATTTTTTTTTAATTCGCTTAGTGGGGGGTGGAGTCCAACTGGGTCTATTCGGCACGGCGGCCACTGATTGTCCTATTGTAGCCTACCCCGGGTGATTATGATGATGGAGAATTTGGTGGAATGAAGATTGGCAGGGGAAACCGAAGTACTCCGAGAAAACCCGCCCCAGCGCCACTTTGTCCAGCAAAAATCTAAACAACATTAAGTAGCTGGCCTTTGTGTTTGACATGCAATGTGTTTTCTGTGAGGTAGGAACAGAAATTTAGATATTATATGGTTGACCTTGGTAATCAAGACACAGATTTTATTAGTGTTCTGTCTTCAAGCAAATGCAATGATGGTTCCAAAGTACCACGTTTCTACTGTGTGCTCTCCTAATTTAAACTAATCAAAATTAAACTCAATCACCTTAAGGGAAAACAAAATGTCTTCGAATTATGCAACTGACAGTTATTATCATAAATTCGAACTCCGTGACCCTTGGCTCAAGCCAATACTTCTAACCATTCTAACATCTTCATTTTCATACTACTTTTACTCTGAAGGAAGAGTGGGCGCTGCCTGAGGACTTCACACTAATCTGATGTCCTTCACCCCTCCCCCCCAAATGAACTGTATCACACTTCTCCTATGATCTTCTCTTTCACTTGCTCTTATACTATTTTTCATTTGTACGTTTAAGCTTTAAAACTGCAGCTGGCTACTGTCAGGATGACTCGGATTAGGAGGCATGTGGAATTCGCTTGTGCAATGTTGCATTCTGTCAAGATGAAGGAAGTCACTTTACTTTTGGACATTGAAGATACCTTGGATTGTACAGCGGCTCGTTCAAAGGTCCCAACTTGCACAAAAAGGCACAGAAAGACGCGCATAAATGCGAAAGCCTGAAACGGAATTCGAATCAGACCCTAGAATTCGAACGCTCGAAAACCTCTCAGTCAGTAGGGCCGCAATTTCAGCACGATATATTGTTTTATGTGTTGGGATTTATAATTTTCAAACAAACCGCTTTGGGTTCGATCAGTTTGGATTCTTGGCCATTAAGAATAAAATCATTGCGTTTGATCTCATTGCAACTGTACGCGACGCCGAAGACAGCAAGCCAGTGTAATAAAAGGACGCTGCCGAACGACGCCGACCGAAACTAAGACATTAAAGGAAAAGCACTCGTATCACTTTCCTATCTCCTTTTGCTTATCCCTTTCGTACTTTATCTTATTCCCTCCTTTCTCCCATATTCCTTTCTTTGTCTGTCCTACTTCCGATCTGTGGTTCGTTAAAAGAGTGAATTAAGTTGCAGTTTATCGTTAGAAGTTCCGGCTGTCTATACAGGCCTATGTGAGTACTACAGTGCTATTAGCAGCATAATACATACGTCATTCATAAACCGTGTTCTATTCTTTTGTTATATTTTGGTGACTACAATCAATCAAAATATCCGTCTGGTCATTAGACAGTTTTACGGTCGATGACAATTCGTTTTAGTTAGTACCGAATTGTTCTCCATGACATTAGCATTCATATTTGTCGCCGGTGAACAGTGTGTTCCTCTAACCTACATACCTTTAAGTTCTTAAAGACGGTTTCTTCCGCTTTGTTCTCCTTGGCTTTCTCTCGACACACCTGAAAAATGAATGTGCATCCTCCTTAGACATTGAATGAAAAACGTCACAGACAGCTACGTGTACCCAGGGAGCCAGTTTCGTGCTTATAAAAATAAAATTTTGAAGGGCACCTGTCAGTTTTTCTGATTTGTCCTTTTGTCCTCTCGCAAGTAACAGCGCCCAGATTGTTGGACAGAACTGGATGGAATACGACGGTTTATTTGCTTTAGAACGTGCCAGTAGGGAGGCCCCAAAAAATCAGGTGGGATGAAGTTGAACGGGACACGTCAGCTCCAGGTCTATGTTAATCTAGGGGAGGGATCATAGATACCGCAGAAACTCTAACTGACGCTAGTAAAGAGGTTGGTCTAGAAGCAAATGCAAAGAAAACTAAGCACATGTTGCTGTCTCATCACCAGAGTGCAGGGCAAAATCATAACATAAATATAGTCAGCAGATCCTTTGAAGCTGTAGAACAGTTCAGATATTTGGGAACGACACTAAACTACCAAAACCTGATTCAGGAGGAAATTAAGGGGAGACTGAGTTCGGGTAATGCTAGCTACCATTCAGCCCAGAACCTTTTGTATTCTCGTCTGTTGTCCAAAAACATAAAATTAAAATATACAAAACTATAATTTTGCTTCTGGTTCTGTATGGGTGTGAAACTTGGTCTCTGACATTAAGGGAGGAACATAGACTGAGGGTGTTTGAGAACAGGGTGTTGAGGACAATATTTGGACTGAAGACAGATGAAGTGACAGGAGGTTGGAGAAAAGTGCATAATGAGGAGCTTCATAACTTGTACTCTTCGCCAAGTATAATTAGAATGATGAAGGCGCATGAGATGGACAGGGCATGTAGCACAAATGGCGACTTTGGTGGGAAAGCCAGTAGGAAGCAGACCAATAGGAAGATCAAGATGTAGATGGAACGATAATATTAAAATGGATCTCAGAGGAATAGGTTTGGGTGGTGTGGAGTGAATTGGTCTGGCTCAGGATAGGGACCAGTGGAGGGCTCTTTTTAACACGGTAATGAACCTTCGGGTTCCGTAAAACATTAGGAAATTCTTGAGTAGCTGAGCGATTGGCGGGTTCTCAAGAAAGACTCCACTGGTCCCTGTCCTGAGCCAGATTAATTCACTGCATACCACCCACCACCACAACGTGAGCTCTCATGCTGCAATCCAGTAATTAATGTGTCAATTGGAAACACCTGAAAATGACCCTTTAGGGGTCGAAACATGTAGTGTAACCCAAATGAATTAGAAAGTGTTGCGCTGACGGCTGAATTTGTATTATTAGTTGTGCTTTGAACTTCAAATAACATACTAAGACTCCTAAGCAACATTTATAAGCAACTGCTGAGTACTGTCCAAACACTAAACAACGCGCTGGAAAAGCAGGATTACTTATGATCTCGTACCTGGACTGTGCGACAACTGAGAACAAAGTTTTGAAGAAAAATCTGAACCCAGGAACGATGAAGGACATTACATTGAGCGGAACGTCATAATTTGAAATATTCATCTCACTCTGTTGGGTGATATAAATGAAATGGGGTGTGGTGGCGGCACCTATAGCACATTCAAGAAAGTCATGCTAAAGTTCAGCCGGAAAACCAGTTACACGTTGTAATTAAAAAAAAAACACTGTAGTTTATACATAGGTCGTCACCGCTTGTGTATTTCCTTAAGAAACACGTGACGGTGGCCTCTCTAGGACGAAATCTGTTGTGAACTGATAAATAGTGAGCATTTATTTGTTTGTGTGACGGTAACCCCTCCATTTTATTTGTAAGCACCACAAAAGGGATGCAACACTAAAACGAAGTTTTTAAAGGCCGTACACGTAATTTCAAGCCGGACAGCTCTCCTCATATGCACCATGGAGTTAAGGAATTTCTCAATCACTGTATGAGGAAGAGCCACGGAGAGTCTCCCAAAGGCTGTGGCCCTACACGGGATCCGGGGCGTGTTCAGACGTGACTCAAATACCAGTCAGTTCCGGAAGCAGGCCACTTCTCGGCTTTTCATTGGGTCAGGGTCGGGCGTTTCAGATTTGTCATTGCCCAAGACTGCTTTCACGTCACACCGCGTCCTGATAACCGGTGCACTTGTTATTGGACGATGCTCTATCGACTGCTTCAGCAGCGCGAACTCGGAATTCAGACGTAACTTTTAATTTAATGAGCGCCTTTCGAGCAGACGTGTTCAATGACAGGACAATAATCAGTGTTGTGTCAAGGTGGAGCTATCCTCATGACCCCTGATTAATCCGAGATGTACGAGGATATATCACCGCTTCTCGAGTTGTCTTGTTGAAAGTCAACCGACGTTTAGGAGGCACATTCTACGTGCTTCATGATAGTCTCTTGCTTGTATTATTCTTCTACCCTGAAGATGGAGGCGACATGTTCCTGTAAAACGTATGCGGACTATACGGCGCTATTTCCCAGAAGACAGAATTCTTCTTAACCACCGCTGTGAGAACCTCTATTCCCAAATCACTGCTTCTGAATTTGAGCCCTCGCGTTTCACGTTTTGATGTCTAAAAGAACTGGCTTATTGTTATACAACAGAGAGAGTGCAGCAGAAAAATGAGAATTTCTTTAGCTGTAAAAATGAACGCCTCTGCAGATATGAATGAAAGTCAATGCGGTGTGCAGAATAAGCCTGAGCATGCGTACAAGAGCATTCCTTTAGTTACAAAGAAACACGTTTCCCACTGTTATTATTAGATATCGCAATTTTATTCAGAATTGAGTCATAATTATTTAATTATGTCTTGGATTAAGGCTGATCGGGAATTATCTTGTTATATGAGAGGCCACAACTTACAGAAAACAGAGAGAACCATTACAGTCCTTGGAGTTACTTCACAAAGAAATAAAAGTATGTGTGTTGTCTCATCGCTAAAAGAAAAATGCAGAAAGCTTCTATTTTTCAGCTGCCTTTAAAATACAGAGTGACGCGAAAAACCGACATTTGAAAGGCGCTAAAATGGACGGCTCAGTTAGTTTGAATGAATTTCATATAATTTGGTAGGATATACGCAAGTTCGTATATTAAAAGATGTATTCAGTTCGGTCGACCCGTTAAGCAGAAAAATATTTTATATCTTTATTTTTGGATATAGGCATTTTTACTTTCATATTATGCGATATTTTAAAGTCCTGAATGACGCTCTAGGTGAATTAATAACATCCACGGAATGTGCACAAAATTCTTCAGGCATTAATCCGTTCTGTTTCTATGTTTGGACACGCTTCGAGCAACTCTTCTGTTGTTTTAATGGCGGTCGCCTAGCGATAAGACTGGGTGTCGTTTCCGCGAGAACTTGTTTACGACCGTTCCCAAGCAACGCATGTTCATTCTCGCGATCGTTGCATAGCAATGGTACCTCACGTTAAAATATATTTTGGCATGTAGACCCGTTGCTAGGCAAAGACCGCGAAATGAACAACTACGCAACGCCTCCTAAACAGCAAGAGAGAAACGGTCTTTTCGGTTTCGACATGTTATAACCAGGCCAGTTAGCGAGGCGTTAGTCAGTCAGTCAGTCAGTCAGTCAGTGGAGTTGAATGAGTTGGTTGGTAAATGAGTCAGAGAACTGCCGAGGTTCATTTGTTGTGAGCTGCTGCTGTTAGAAGCTGGTAGCTGAGGCCGAGGGACAGTTCGGGAACGCTGAGGAAGAGGAACGTCAGCCGTTGGAAGTCGTTACCAGAGGATGGTGAAGACACGGCAGGCTGAGAAGACTTAAGTGTGTGTTGTAGTGAGCTGTAAAGTGTGTGAATTAGTGATATCGGTATAATTACTTGCAATCAAGGATCTGTAAGCGTTCAATAAATCCAATTACCAATCCAAACGCCGTTACAATTTGTATTACTATGGTATCCATTTTGTTACGGAGTTTGATACGTTCCTGCACGTACACTTTGCAGGACAAATTAAGTTTGATTCAAGTACAAATCTGTTTGCTGATGTACCGTGATATAATGGTGTAATACTTGATTCACCTTGCAGGGACGCACCAATCCTGGCGCAGCCACCAACATGCGACTGTCTCTCGTGTTTGAGCTTCTGCTCATATTCATCTTGCTGGCCTTCGCAGCCTCCAGAGTGATCAGTAAGTATGGCACTTCGACTCACACGATGCTCTCATACGTGTAGCAACGGCATGAAAACTCCTGAAACTGTATTTCCGTTGCAGAATCTCCGCCCCTGGTTGAGGGGAATCCCGCTCGCCAAGGCCAACCGAACCGCTATTGCGCGTGCACCAACTTGATGTGCAACTGCTGTCGAGAGTTCTCTCTAGCTGTAGTGCCCATCAAAGGACCTGGTGAGCTCAATTTTACAAGTCTAGACCTACACACCAATGCCGGCACCATCTACGAGTATAGGCAGGTTTCGAAACTTAAATTGAATAGATCATGCAGGATTTATGACTGTAAAATAAATGAAAGAAAATACGTCATCGATCACAATGTTCTCGAAGTGGTTTCAAAACCTGCAAATGAAAAAGCAATCATGAATTAGGGCCATAAGTATTTACACATAAGCATTCTTCGAAAGGCGAGCATCCACGAATGTATAACGGGGAGGCCGCGCTGTTCTTCAGCACTGTAATGGTTTATATAAGTTTTGTCTATAATACAATGGTTGAACGAAATTTATTTTGGGCCCTGTCGGTCCAGTGTAGCCTCCATTTCACATGAAGCTCAAAACTAACTCCATCGACTTAAGAAAATAATTCATTGAACACAAATTTGTACACACCGTAAAAAAGTCACATTTGAACACTTTCTCGATAAGTTAGTATTAAATGAAGTACAAGGGAAAATATTTATGACTCTATACACTTGATATCTGCCGTGGACTTACCGGAGCGACAGATTGCACCAAATGAAGATCGGCGAAGCTTTAAAATTTGTGTAACTTCTCTGTTGTTGACTAAAATTACTGGTACATAAAACTTTCAAATATCATTGTACAAAACTGGAGATTTCATTTGCTGCCAATGGCAACACTGAACTGAATAGCAAGAGAGTGTCGTATACGACGGATCAGAAGCTGTTTGTTCACGGCACGTAAAAGATCCTCATGTCTCTAGGAGACCTCTGAGCAAAATTAGGCAACAAGTTTCCCGCCCAAGTAGTTTCCAATGCCTCTGGTAGATTGGGGAAATACCAGGTACCGACGGCCGACCTCGTCGGCTGAACGGGGCTGATAGCACGCACCAGTACCGGTAGGGTATGGCGACAGGAGAAATTAAAGGGGGACGCACAATGGACCAATAACTGGTTTAAGTGCATGGGGAAACCCACCCCCTCTAATAATAATAATAATACCTCAACCCCTTACTACACTTGCGGTCTTGTGGTGCTGTCTAGAGATAATATCTTTGAGACATATATGTTCCTGCTGCACCATCAAGAAACACTGTCTATCGGATTGCTGAACAGTCTGAAGGAGCAGGAAGTGTGTATTATAAAAGCAAAGCATACTTGTTAGCACGGAGAATTTTATGTTCATCATGGGAGTCAGTAACAAGATGTTCAAGAAGAAGTGTGTGACTTCCAGCACAGCAAACAAAACCTATCGTGATGACTTTTCGCTGATTCCTTTCAAAATTCACTGTCAGCCACTGCTGGAGGATGCAATAGCGGGACGTTACGCAACAGAGCGCTGCTAGATGACAGTCTGGGATGTTTGGAATGTAACGTGGTTCTCCGAAGAAGCACGCTTCCACCGCACAACATAGCACAGAGACGCACAAAAACGGTCAGAAGCGTGGAAGATTATCACGACAAACACATTCTGACCCGTCTTGTTTCTCAGTTCAGTATAGCTAATGGCAACAAACACATTTCCGAAATGTGTATAGCCGTCTGTGGAAAGTTCATACAGTTGCGCTCAATAAGAAACGTTATGTAAAGTGCTCGATGATAAAGAACACGCCCGTTTCTCACGGCCACGCAATGAAGAGGTGTGGGGGGGGGGAGCGAAGGTATTCTTACGTCCCGGTAGATTGATCATCAAGAAAGAGCCTCTGTACCCATTTGATGGAAGGATGGGTACACAAGTACACGTATTTGCTACAACAGAAACATTAATTTACGTACATGCTTCGTATTCTGGACTGAGATCTCGGCCCTCATACTTTCCTTCTTCCAGGCAAATGGCCGGGTAGTACCTGAAATCAAGCCCCGACGGATTCCTTCAACATCCTTCCTAATGCATTAATCATTCTCGTCCTACCTTTAGAGTCTGTGAGAGTGCCAACAGTGGAAAATAATCCATAAATCGTCTAACACATGCACACGAGGGTGGCCTCTGACCGCATTATGTCATGTGTCTGCAGGATGTGCCACCTTGACCTACCTCTCAGGGGACTCGCTGATGGTTACGATGAGTTTCGGGGACCGAGTGCTACATAACACAACTATAACCGGTAAGCCCGCTGCCAACTGACTATGTAAGCAAGGATACAGGTCGTAACAGTGAACCATACTTTAAGATCTACAACAAATGTAAAGGTAATTTGGTTTTTATTGTTATTCTTATGAGGATGATCTCAATGGGTCGAAACATGTACGGATATACACCTGATTTGATCCATTTAGTAAGTAAATTTGTCGGCCGCACCATAGCTCAGGCGGTCAGTCTGGTCATGTGGGATTTGTGGCGGACAAAGTGGCGCTGAGGCAGGTTTTCTCAGAGTACTTCGGTTTCCCCTGCCAATCTTCATTCCACCATTGCTCCACAATCACCATCATCTATCATCTGAGACTGGTACAACAGGCCAGTAGTGGCCGCAGTGGCAAGTGCATTCAGTCTCAGTGCACTAAGAATAACAAAAAAAATAAAAAAGTAATGTTGTCCCTGTGCTTAACTGATTAAACACTATGCTATGAAGGCGTATGGAGTAGTGGACGTATAGATCCACATTTTCTTGATGTAGATGAGTGGTCAGCTTGACGCCACTGCCGCCACTATCGAGAGCAATGGATAAACTGAAAATGCCAGCGGAGGACTGTGGTCGCAATGGTACTCACGTTAAGGGAACAGCATTCAGACGCTGGGGAGTGTAATATAAATCAGTGCTGTCCAACGTTCTTATGTAATGTACTCGGGCACAATTCACTGATGCCTATGGAGGTGCGGGCGCCACCACACACTACTACTACTACTACTACTACTACTACTACTACTACTACTACTACTACTACTAGTACTACTACTGATGATAATAATAATAATAATAATAATAACAATAATAATAATAAACAACAATAATAAAAATAATAATAAAATTTTTCGAAAATATTTAACAGTACTCGGACGTTCAAAAATGTCTCTTGTCTTATAATTTGAATTAATATTAAAAATCGGCTCAATTATATGTGATTACGGAGGGCGCCAGAAAAATATACCACGGGCGCCGCGTTGGCCAGGGCTGATATTAATCCTTTGGAACACTTTGGTATGCAACTGGAATGGCAATAAAGGCCCTTTTCAGTCTGTAGAAAAACTAATTTTATATAAAATATGGGTAATTGCTTTTGCGTAACCACCTAAGTTTAGTTACGTTTCTTGTGCGCAGGCTCCAGGTCATCAAGGCATAGGGAGACTTAAAATAGTTTTACTCCTAATCTTGATGGTAGATGTAAGTGGCAACATTCATGCTCCAGCCGCTTTGCCCCATGGAAGGAGCTGGACGGTGGCGAGGAAAGAAATCCCAGCGCGTCACCTTTTACTGACTGAGCTATCCCGTGTCGTATCTAAGTTGTGAGATGAATTTAGTATTTGTCGCATCTTTGCTGCTGCAGGGAGGAAGCCCAAGCCTGTCTGTATGCCTCTGCCTGGCGGCATCTCTAAGTTCTGCGGGCGTGTGTACGGCATCTCGCGCGAGGGACAGAACTTCAAGGCATGTCTTGGTCTCGAGCTGCGAGCCCTCGACGACCTGGAAGCTGCTCTCCGGGTCTCCTGCTTCCGGTTTGGGCCTCAGGGTTTGAACTTGGAGGCGGCACCTCCGATCCCTGCGACTGAAGCTACTGAAGACGACGACGACGACGACGATGATGATGAATATGGTATAGTCGATGACGATGACGACGACGACGACGACGATGATGACGACTTCGGAATTGTCGACGACGACGATGATGATGATGATGACGACGACGACGCCGACGACGCATCTGAGAATGACGTTTCCCCGGATTATGAAGGATTTAGTGTTTTCGGAGGCGATTTCTTGGGCGGTCTCTTTGGTGACAGTAACAAGAAAAAGAAACCCACGAACGTTAGCAAACCTCGGCCTGTTCTTCGACCGCTGAAGGCGACTTCAGAGACGCCGATTCTTAATCCCACCCCGAGACCAGCGAAGCCCACAGCAAAGCCCACAGCGAAACCAGTGAGGGTGCGCACGACAGCGAAACCAGCCCGCAGACCCACTCCCACAACAAGGAAACCCCCTCACAGATTTACCAGGACCACGACAAGCACCACCACACCTAAACCTGTGACGAAACTTCCAGAAGTGCCAGTCACAGTGAGCGCTGAAGAAGAACATGCTACATCGACTGCTATCACAATTACGGTGGTGCAGGATAATGAAGCAGAGACTGTGCTGCCAGATACGTCAAGTGACATCATGGCTCAGGGCGAAGCAGAGAAATCAGAAGCCACTACTGTGGGTGAGATTCAGACAACACTGGTCCCGGAAATGACGACTGCAGGTGGGGTTTCAGACATCGCAGGCACTGTACAAGACCAGAAGAAAGAAGAAGCGCACGAAACATATGACGACGAAGATGATGATGATGATGATGATGATGATGATGAAGACGACGACGATGATGACGATGACGATGATGATGACGACGATGACGAAGATGAGGACGGTGATGATAATGATGAGGCCAATGAGAGCGAGACGACTTCAGAAAGTGAAGCGGCAGGGAGCAAGCCGAATGAAAGAAACGAAGAAAACGAGGACGACGACGATGATGATGACCTTGACCTAGGTTTGGACGATGATGATGAGGACGACGACGACGGTAAGGGCAGAAGACACCACAACACAGTAGTGGCGCTACGCAGCGGCAGGACACACAGACGGATGCGATTAGAGTGACGGTGAATCGCCGCTCTGGTTACACTTTCCGAAGACACTACCGGTTTTACAATTATTTATTGTTTATAATTTATTGAAATGTGACTATATTTATTAAATAATATTGGAGGACACTTCTTCCTCCTCTGCGAACTAAACAGTAGCCTGAAATAATCTTCCAGCTATAGAAATCTCCCATACAAATGTCCCTGTTCTTAGTTAAGCATGCCACGTTCGTATTCTCAGCTTCAGGCACCGTCCGCATTACCCCTGGAGCGAAACCCCGAAAGAGGCTGGGTGACCTCCAAAGAGTCTGGATGCTTTGCAGAAGAAGACAAAAGTCTCTTGTCCCCGCCGGCAGCCGAAACTCTATTCAGCGGTAGCGACCTCCTACACACGGCGTTTATATCTTTCAGTCCCGTTCGTAGACTCCTCTCCCTGCCTCATATACTTTTCCAAGTTACAATGATTCTCTCATATAGACTCGAAACCCATTACAACTCTAAGGGACACGGCATTCATTCAAACGTTGCTAGCAAAATATTATCATGGATTTTTGTGACTATAGACGGATTTTTGGATTATTGGATTTATTGTGACCACTTGCAAGTGTTAATACAAAGAGCTATAATACTATCGCTATTTCCATACTTTACAGTTTACTGTCACACACACTAGCGTCCCCAGTCTATTACGATCTCCATTATCCGTTTCCTGGCAACGTATTTTAACACTTACTTACTCATGGAGCTGAGTCCTTCTGGAGGAGCCACCAATTCTGCAGCTACTCAAGAATTTCCCAGCATTTTATGGAACCCGAAGGCGACCGGTCCCTATCCTGAGCCAGATCAATCCAATCCATCCCATCCCACCCTATCTCTCTAAGATCCATTTTAATATTGTCAACCCACCTACGCCTTGGTCTTCCCAGTGGTCTCTTTCCTTCTGGCTTTCCCACCGATATCCTACATGCATTCCTCTTCTCCCCCATTCGTGCTACAGGCCCTGCCCCCCTCATTCTCCTTGACCTGGTCATTCTAGTTATATCTGGAGAGGAGTACAAGTTATGAAGCTCCTCATGCAGTTTTCTCCAATCTCCTGTCAATTCATCTCTCTTCGGTCCAAATATTCTCAACACCCTGTTCTCAAACACCCTCAGTCTATGTTCTTCCCTTAATGTCAAAGACCAAGTTTCACACCCATACAGAATCACAGGCAAAATTATAGTTTTGTATATGTGTGCATTTACGGGCCTTGTAGGGTATGTTATAGTATGAAGAAAGCAGTCTTCTGGGATTTGGCACCGTGTATATGTGGTGNAATCCTTCCAGCCGCACTATGGCCCTGTGGCCGACTCCACCTCAGGAATGAGTACCAGGAATCTTCCTGTGGGGTAAAGGGCGCCCGGTGCGTCAGGCTGACAATCTCACCGCCATTTGTGAGTCAATTGTCTAGAGAAAATGTGGGAGCCTCCACATCTCACAACCCTATGGGCCTGTTACAGGGGTGGCTTTTATTATTATTATTATTACTCGTATTATTATTATTATTATTGGAGGGGTGGGTTTCCCCATGCACCGCGACTAATAGTCTATTGTACGTCCCCTTGGCAGTGGTTCCCGATACTTCCCCATCTACCGGAGGCATTGGAGGCCGGGTTTGAACCCGCGTACCTTGAGTCATGAGGTGAGAACGTTACCCCTAGACTACGGAGGCCGCTAGGGGTAGCTTTACTTCTTTTTACCTTTTACATAGCATTATCGAAACAATCATATTACAGAAGTAAAGTCAGAATCAGTTACATGAAGGTAAGCACATCCGTTCAGTAGTGTAGGACGCCATTTTCGCAAATGACGTTGTCCGACTGAACTTTAGCTTTTCTATACACAAGCGCATCAGAGTTGGAACAAATGATCCTACAAATGAATACTTAAATATGTAGTCTGTCCTTTCATAAAGACTCTGTAAAGGTAAACATAAAGCTACCTCTGTAACAGGCCGTGGAGGCCCATACGGTTGTGAGACGTCGAGGTTCCCACATTTTCTAGACAATCGGGTCACAGATAGCGGTAAGGTTGTCAGCCTTACGCGCCGGCCGCCCTTTACCTCCCAGATAGATTCCTGGGACTCATTTCTGTTGGAGGCTAATGCGTTTACGCTAATTTACGTAGCCAATTGTATTTATTCGCGTCATTAGCTGAAGAAATAACACTATAGAATTCTTTTAGCATTCGATTCACTGATGTGATATGTCAAATCAGTGAATCAAATGCCAAAAGAATTCTATAATGTCAGTTCTTCAGCTAATGACGCGAATAGATACAACTTGCTACATAAATTAGCATAAAAGCATGATTACAGTTCAAACAATACCCCGGATAATCACAGATACATCTGCATATGTGTGTGCACATAAACATTCACTAACTCCATGGAGCTGAGCCCTTTTCGAGACGCCTCCAGTCACGCAGCTTCTCAAAAACTTCCCAGCATTTTATGGTACGTGAAGATTTATTGCCGTGTTCACAATAGTCCTCCACCGTTTCCCTATCCTGAACCAAATCAATCCAATCCATACCACTCGATCCTATCTAAGATCCATTCTAATAGTATCCAACCACCTACGTCTTGGTCTTCCCAGTGGTCTATTCCCTTCTGGCTTTCCCACAAATATCCTATATGCATTCGTCCTCTCCCCATTCGTGCTACATGCCGTACTTATCTCATCCTCCTTGACTTGATCATTCTGCTTGTAATTATACTTGGAGAAGAGTACAAGTTATGAAGCTCTTCATTATGTAGTTTTCTCCAACCTCCTGTCACTTCATCTCTCTTTGGTCCAAATATTCTCCTCAACACCCTGTTCTCAAACACCCTCAGTCTATGTTCCTCCCTTAAAGTCAGAGAGAAAGTTTCACACCCATACAGAACTACAGGCAAAATTATAGTTTTGTGTATTCTAATTTTTATGTTTTTGGACAGCAGACGAGAAGACAAAAGGTTCTGGACTAATGGCAGCAAGCATTACCCGAGTTCAATCTCCTTTTAATTTCCTCCTGAATCAGGTTTTGATTTGTTATAGTCGTTCCCAAATATCTGAACTGCGCCACATTTTTAAAACATTTGTTTTCTATATTTATGTCATGATTTTGCCCGGCATTTTGGTGACGAGACAGTAACATATACTTAGTTTTCTCTGTGTTTACTTCTAGATCAACCTCCTTACAACCTCAGTTAACTGTCCCTGCTTTTCTTCATGCTATCTATGTTATGTCGCAGTAGTCACATCATCATACACCAGGAGCTGACATGTTCCATTTTAGTCCCATCTGGTTTTCCTGGACCTTCTTAATGGCATATTCTAAAGCAAAGTTGAAAAGCAGTGGCGATAAAGCATCTACTTGTTCTGGACCATTCTGCATACGAAAATTATCGAACGAATATTTACCTATGCGTACTTTTTGTTTTATTTTATGTACTGACAGCGGTGACTATATTTGTGGTTCTGATGGTCTGTAGTTCGATACATGTTTACCGACGTTTCAGAGGAACATGCTGCCTCCATCTCCTTGATGGAAACTGTTATGATTTCCGTTAGTTACGTAATGCCACTGCATGAGCCAAGCAAGCAGGCATCCCAGAACATATTCATAATATTCCTAAATTCACAACTGGCTTGAGGCTGAAGTGAATGATCGGCATCACGCCCCGACCTCTTTGCCCTCGGAGAAAGAACACTCTGTATTTATTGGGTAGGAAACTGGAGAAATCCGGAATCGTTCTGGATCCAACGAAGAGAGGAACATGTAATGCCCCTACCGGTAATCGAATCGGTTGTGCAGTCATTACATACGTGCCGGTTCCTTGCACGTACAGGAGAAGGAACAAAACAAGAAGAAAGTGAGGCCGCGCAGCTGCTTCTGAGGGAAGCAGCTTCCCACAATCTCGGCCACGGCACACTGTGCTCGTGCCACATGAGGCCAGTTGTTGACCGACTGCGCGGCCTGCCGTTCACAAGGTAAGTGGCTAACTCTCATAGAGGATCCACTTATGGATCCGAATGGAAGGATAACGGCACACAACAGGGTCTGTAAGTCGTTATGAGCTGTAGTGCATTGCTTTAACAACGATAACCTGAAATTATATGTGAGTTACCATTTAAACATCTTACTTCATTACGCTTTCAACGCCAGTTGTTATTAACTCAGCCTCCATAGTCAAAAATGGGGTGGGGGGAACTTTAGGCATACATGGCCATGGATTTAATAACTTCTGAAAGAATTTGCAGTTTTTTACGCTACCCAGTAAGACGTTAATGATGTTTTTGACATCATGATATTTAACGTTACTAACATGGCCACCTCTGTGGTCTAGTAGTCAGAGTTTCTGGCTAAAGATCCAGAGGTCCCGGGTTCGATTCCCGGCGCTACCAGATTTTCTCAGACATAGTGGGTCTGGAAAGGCGTCCACTCAGCCTCCTGAAGATAATTGAAGAGTTACGTGAATGGAAAAATAGCGGCTCCGGTTTACAGCACCGAGAGTAACAGCCGTAGGAATCCGTTGCGCTGATCAAGCGACGCCCTCTATCCGCTAACGTTGGCACTAACTTCTCCGACAAGCGGCGGTCGCTCGGTCGGTACAGTTCGCTTGCAGACTAAAAGCCGCGGAGTTTAGTTTTTTAGTTTTAACATAGCAATACAGCGAAACATTCAGATGGAAGAAACATTATCGCCATTGGATTAGATTTCGAAAAGTCAGGTCTGCATTTTATGCGAAAGATTTGGGGCTCTTACTATTTTGAGTGTGAA
The DNA here is from genome assembly GCF_002891405.2 of Cryptotermes secundus. Taxonomy (NCBI): domain Eukaryota; kingdom Metazoa; phylum Arthropoda; class Insecta; order Blattodea; family Kalotermitidae; genus Cryptotermes; species Cryptotermes secundus. The sequence continues at coordinate 71,928 of NW_019724748.1, forward strand.
TATTACTTGTCGTCTCGATGTCCTCGAGAAGAATCCCTGCTAACCTAAAGACGGGGGCAGCATTTTCCTTCGAAATACTGGTAAGAATCTACCAAACTACATAGCGTCATAACCTGGAAGGCAGTAATTTTTATATATTGTATAGACTTTCAAATTTCTTGGCATACGACTCATGTTAACACACTTCTGTCAACATAACAGCCTGTATTTCACGACGATGACTCTACTGAATGTAGATCACAAACACATTGACATAAAATGTATGGCAAATTTTTCTGTGGTGAGGTGGTTTGAATATGCATAATGGGGAGCCTCATAACTTGTACTCTTCTCCAAGCATAATTAGAATGATCAAGTCAAGGAGGATGAGGTGGGCAGGGCATGTAACACGAATGGGGGAGACGAGGAATACTTATAGGATATTGATGGGAAAGCCAGAAGGAAAGAGACCATTGGAAAGACTAAGGCGTAGGTGGGTGGACAATATTAAAATGGATCTTAGAGAGATAAGATGGGATGGTATTGATTGGATTAATCTGGCTCAGGATAGGGACCAGTGGAGGGCTCTTGTGAACACGGTATCGAACCTTCGGGTTCCATAAAATGCTGGGAAATTCTTGAGTAGCTGCAGAACTGGCAGCTCCTCCAGAAGGGCTCAGCTCCATCAGTAAGTAAAGTACGTGTAAGTAAGTAAGTAAGGTTGTTTGAATATTTGCATGTATGAAGTGAAACTTATTAGAAATAATACATCTGATCCTAAAATGTATTAATATCAGTCGTATACCGCGAAAAGTTTAGGAGAATTTCGCATTCACTGACCCGGTATTTCGCCTGTCCGCGATCCATGATTCAACTACGGGCATCAAAAGGCCTATCATACATTCTAATTTATCATTTTCGAGAAACTATGCATGAAAATTCTAGGTCTTCCAATCAAAATATTTTCAGGAAACTGATATTAACGACACAAGCACAGCCAGTATACAAATTTCTATTATTTAATGTAAAATTTTACGGTAATATAATTTTAACCTTTTCGCTGCGTATTATTTCCTTGCATTTTCCCTAAAATAATACAATTTTTAGTTTAGAGATAAGAAGGAAACAAATTCATTTTCATGGTCCAGCGAATGAAGTCGAATGACGCAACAGAAGGAAGTGATTATGTCTCGACGTGGACAAAATGGGACCCGTACTGCATGAGCACGGCACTAGATGCTTGTGAGACTTCAGTGAGGTTAAGAAAGGCATGGAAACAGCATGGAGATCGCGCATGTCACACTGAGAAATACCAACGTTGGAGGCGGTACCTTTACCGAAACGTTGGTCCTATTTCCTCCGAAACATCGGTTAACACAAAATCTACATGGCGCCACATCCTAGAAGACTGCTTTCTTCATAGTCACTGCCGTGAAAACCTCAACTCTTATACAGTTACACTGTTTGTTTTGCAAATTTTTCTGATTGCTTGGAGTATTATAACGTTTTTGCATTACCTAGGAAAAAAATTACCCTCAGTTACCGCTTCACTGACTTACGGGAGTCTTCGCTTACTGTTTTAGTCGAACATTTGAATAAGCAAATGGCAGAGTTATATTTGGCATAATTATTTGTTTAATTTTAAAACGATTAATTTTTGATAACGAGTTAGATAAGTCTGCCGAAAACAAAATCGAAAGGGTTCTCCATGGAGTTGTGTTTTCGTGGTATTTACCACAAAGTTTCGTAACATTAAACTCAGTTAGTTAAATGATTCGAGGCCTTTCGTTAACTGGGTAGGATTTAGCGAACTGTCGGACAGACATGTGCATTATAAGGAAGCGGTCCCGCTGTCTCACTAATATAAGAATATTTTCTGCTACGATGGAGTCCAGTAAATAAGCTGTAAAATATAAATTTTGGAACGAAATTTGAGGGAGTGGAAGCCTAGACTTCTCTAATGAAGGTCTCTGTGATAGACTGCAGTAGATTCGAATGTGTGAAATCTCCATTCTTCATTTCAGGCACATGCACCACAATATTCCTTATTATCCCGGAAAAATGCTGAGTAACCTGCTTTTTCTGCTTCTTCTGCATTTAGGCGCCACGACGAAGGAACCCCAAGGTAGGTTGTCTCAGCTTTCAGCAGACTACATTACTGTTATGTTCCTGCGTTTCCTACAATCATTTGAAAGACTAAGAATTCCGAATCCTACATATCTCATAACTGGGAATTCAGAATTAAAAATACAGAGAAACAAACGCATAGTATGTAGCCATAAAAACACTGCATACACTGACAAAACCAAAGGGTGTCTCGACCTCCACATGTCCACCTTTGTCCAATCCGGCAGAGTTCATAGCTGCGTGAAGTGTGTGCAGCCGAATCGCCGTGTCAAGGTCTCGCAACGGGCGGTGTCGTCGGCCACAAGCCTCCGCACAATTCGATATTAAGATCCAGGGAACTTTTAGGCCACACCACACGTCAGACAACTGTTATCACAAAGGTTGTTCGTGATCTCTATCCGACCTTCCACAGGACTGCCAATACAGTATTCTGGAATTGGCCACCACTGACTACAACTTGTGCTTTCAAGGTCTCTTGATGAGATTGGGCATGAATATAGTTCGACGCTGAATAAGAGCAGCGTATAACTGCAGCTGTTGCATTATGACCCTGCTGCTTATCAACGAGGATGTGTTTACTGAGCGGTCGTTGCCTAGCAGCGACTCTACATGCTGCAGTGCGACAGGAGCCAGAACAGCCATAGCGGAGGGCTTGTTGAGAGCGCAGGACATCTGACCCGCACGCTTGCCTCTTCAGGATATGACGTACCATTGAGGTTTTCACGAAGCACACGCCTACATGCAGAAGCTAAACAATTTATAATATTTCATACGCAGAAAATGAAACCCCCACATCACAATACTAACGTAATCTAACCACACAACCTAAACGAATCCAAATTACCGAACCTTTATCGAGGTTTATGAGAACAAAATACGTATGAAGAGAACAACCCCATATTTAAATATCTTGGGAACAAATACAAGCCAAAAAAAAAAAAAAAAAAAANGTATTTTTTGCCTGCTTTCCACAGTAGGCTTATGTGATCCTTATCCTGTCTGTGTGTCTGCGTATCCTCCCATCAACTTTTGAATGCCTGAACCAATCTTATGATGCAGTTGTAGCAACGGACAACAGTTTGTCGCCCCCAGAGGTCACAGCGGTGCGAGCAGTGTCTTCCCCATGCGCGTGCCTAGAGGGTCAGTGTAGCTGTTGCACAGGATTCATCTTAGGACAACTGGGATATGAAATTAAGCAGAGAGGTAAGTGCGTGAAATAATATTATTTGTCCCTGTGAGGAGCTGAAACGGCTTCTCGTGGTCCTCTTAAGGTTCGGCCACACAGAGCGCTAGGCTATGTTCGCTACGTACGCTACGCACGCTGTGTACACTCTGCGACGCAGCTAACATAGGGAACATAGCGTACGTAGCGTACGGAAGTCTGTGGCCAGTCACATTGGCAATAAAGGGAGATATTTTTCTGTTCGTATAGCGAACATAGCGTACGTAGTAGCGCTCTGTGTGGCCGAACCTTTAGTAAGCACTCAATCAGTAATGTGGCTCATTACGTCAGTTTAAAAGCTCTGCTCCAAAAACGCAGATTATATAACGTCATATGAGACAAGGAATGCGAGTGGGTAAGAATTTGGAAGGTCATGGTTGTAGCCTATTTCAGTCCTACAGTCCTACATCAGCAGGACTTCATGTCAGGAATTGGGAGCAGGGTGTAAAGCAGTTTAATAGAGAAAAAAAGAAGCATTTTTAAGCCGATCCTAAATTGTTGTAAACGCGATTCAGTTCCTGAAATGCTATGTTCTTTATAATACCAGACGATGGACGAGGTCCGAAAACTCAGTAATCCCGAATAAAAATATTTTAATTTTTTTGCGAAAGAGGAATTAGTTCATGTGTGTTCCGTTCCTCAGACACTTCTATTGTTTCAGTCGTTAGTATTGCTAGGTTGTCTGTCCATCCCCTGTTTCGCCGAAATCCATATTGTTTCTGATTACTTTCAAGCCACCAGCATATGCGCACGTTTATTATCCATTCTAATGCCTTGCACACTGATGATTCCATGCATATAGGTCTTACATTCGTTTTGCCGTTTCTACTGATAAAGAACATAATATTTTTTCAGGCACCTGGGAACACTCTTGCTCTTAAAATATCGTTATAAATCTCTAACAAGTTTTCTAAAGTTTCACCTGCCAAACTGCGAATTCTATCCAGTCCCGGGCTCGATCGGACTCTGAGGTTTCTAATTGCGAAGTGGAGTTCTTGAATTCTGCACTCTGTGTCCAGGAATGGATCCTGATTATCGCGATCGAATGCCGGTGTTTGCATCGGGTTATCGGCCCCCAAGCATAGCTTTTCAAAAGCCCTTTTGGCGGATATAACTAGTTCCTCTTTGTATTCATGTTCCATTTCCATCTTTTCATTCTATCCCAAATGTACCATGGATTTGTGAATTTATCTAGTCCCTCGCAGAAAGTTCCCCGATTCTCGCGTTGGAAAAACATGTAGACTTTGGCTGGTGCTGCCATCTGTGTAAGATATTCTTTACTCTGATGTCCGTTCCTGTTTGAAACCAAAAATGAGTCAACCTCGACGCTTAATACAGCGGCACTTCACCACTGTATCGAGCTACATTTGACTTTAGGCTCCGATGGCGTTAAGCCCATATAATAATAGGCTATTTGGCGTTGAGGTGATAAGATGTCGGTTATGAAACAGAAGTGTTTCATATGGCTGAATGTCTCTTCATCTAAGTACTACCTGTTGCTTTACAGGATGCATGAATCTGACGTATGAACCAGATGACTTCGCGTTCACAGTTGTTTTATCGATCAACGATAGAGTGCTCTACAAGAATACACTGTCTGGTGAGTATCTCCAACGATAGAGTGCTCTATAAGAATACACTGCCTGGTATCTCCAACGATAGAGTGCTCTATAAGAACACATTGTCTGGTGAGTATCTCCAACGATAGAGTGCTCCACATGAACACACTGTCTGGTATCTCCAACGACAGTGCTCTACAAGAACACACTGTCTGGTGAGTATCTCCAACGATAGACTGCTCTACAAAAATACACTGTCTGGTGAGTATCTCCAATGATAGAGTGCTCTACAAAAACACACTGTCTGGTGAGTATCTCAGGCAGGGCTTCAGAAATAGAGTTGCCTGTTTGTGGTGGGAAAATTAAAAAAGACACAAACTGTTGTAGGAAACGTATTGTTGTCTGCTGACGAATTCATTTCAATTGGCCATTAAATATAAGTTGAATTTCTGGGGCCCTTGTTTCAAGCCTCCAGAATTATACGTATATATTTCTCTCCAAATCATCTCTGAGGATACTCCATACCTTGAATACGTAACCTTGTGGAAGAAGGAAACTCTCTATGTCGCTATCTGATGATACACTCTCAAAATATTTAGACACATTACAACTTACTCAGATCAGTAGTGTAGCGTTTCATTAATTCTGGTTGGATTTATAGTTTCTTCAACTACCAATCTAGACTAAGATTCTTATTATTAAACTCCAATTAAAGTTTAGTTTATTCTCCATTTAACAGTATTTTGATCCAAGTAACTGAGTGTCCATGCATGGGGATATCTCTGTTTCTGTAATGCAACTTTCCGTACTATAACACTTAAAATGTATAACTTCGCCTGAAATTTTGTTATGGTCATGAAGCTTGGATTTTCATTCTGAGGGAAGATCATAGGTTGAAGGTATCTTAGAATGAAGAGCTGAGGAGAATGCATGGGCCTAAGGAAGAAAACTTAAGAGTGGGATAGAGAATATTACATAAAGAAGAGCTTAAGTTTTCTGTTCTTCACGTGATAATGTTCGGGTGATGAACTCAAGGACGTGTGGCAGGTGGGTAAATTAAAAATACGTGCAGAATTTTGATCAGAGAAGTGAAGGAAAGAAATTTCCTTGGCATGGATTGGAGACAAAATTAAAAAAACAAAAAACAGAGCAACAGATGCGAAGGGATAATAGATTGGACAAAACTGGTTCAGTACAGCACCCAATGACGGATTTTGTGAACAGGGAAATGTTTTCTTGACCAGACAAGTAATTATCAACCTTCCCGAGGAACACAGCGTGCTGTATTTTGTTCGTTTGATTTTGTAATGATCTGCATGGTTCAATAACGAAATCATGTTGGCAGGCAAGAACCCGAGGCCTGTGTGTGTCTCTGTGCCCAGAGTACCCAGTATCAAGTTGTGTGCTGTGTTCAGCAATGTGTACTTCGCTGGCAGAAACCTGCACATGTGTATTGACATGGAGGGTCGGTGGTTGGGAACGACACTATTCCAAGTGTCTTACGACTGCATCCGAATAGGTGCTAATGGTATTGCTCTACTGAAGCCCGAGGATGATGGTGGCCTCCCTCATGTAACTTATGTCACTGGAGAAGAAGAGGACTATGATGACATGGAGGAGGATGACGTGTGAAACACTGTCACATATACTGCGAGGAAATATTACGAAGGAGAGTCAGTAAATAGGTCACAAATAGAAGTAAAAGAGCTATAATGGATGTAATAGGGTTTCTATGTGTATCACTGGGAAACAGCAGAGTCCAAAGTAGCAGACACACATGCACGTGCTCAGAGGCTGGATTCAGTAGTCAAAATGGCTACTGTGTTTGAGGAATGTACTAACGAAGAGCATCGTTGATGTGCATTTTTTGTGGGCAAAAGGACTCAATGCAAAGGATATTCATAAAGAAATGTTTCCTGTTTATGGTGGAAAGTGTTTATCGCATAAATGGTTGGCAAACATTTCACTGATGATGAAGAAGTTGAATCGGAGGTGCGGAAGCGGTTGAGACAACAGTCAATAGACTTCTATGCTACGGTTTCGAGGTACCGGTAAAGCAATGGGACATGTGTATCAATGTTGGTGGAGGATATGTTGAGAAATTTATGTTTTCCCCAATTTCAAATATCACATTTTTTAAGTTTTATATCCATTTGTTACCTATTTACTGATTCCTTCGTATCAGTTTCCAAGATGTATAACGTTAATAAATATTTTATTTATTATGGGTATTTTTCATTCATGTACACACAAATTCCGTTATTTTTTCTTGTAAGTATGGCTGAAAAATATTTCTCAGAATGTACACACAATGTGAAAAGTGAGGGTGCATTTTGTTTAATTAACTAATTAAGTACTGTGACACGGGAGAGAGGTATAGCTCCAATGATGCTTACCTTTGGGACTAGATAGAAATTAATGGTTAACTACAGGCACCGAATGCTTTACAACTGACAAAAGGCCCCAGCTGCCATTAGACAGGAACCTAGGTGCACCCCAGAGAAGGTGTGAGATACAAAGGTGAAGAAACAATCACGGGAACAGAAGCCTACTTCTCCGGCTGTCCATTCTGCAGTCTAGTCATTAATTCTCTAGACTGACTGGGCTACCCGGGTCATACAGTCATTCCCATGTAGCTCAGAAATGAGAGGTAAGGAGACATCCCGGAGATAATGTACAACGAATTCTAGTATGCATCAGTTCAGAAGGGGTTGATGTGGTGGTACTACTACCACCAGACCAAGATGTAGAAGGCTCAGAGTTTCCCAAGCTCAGTGTATAGTTATGCATAGGCCTCAAAGCGCAATTAGGTGGCTTCATCAGTAAGTGTATAAGAAGCATGTTCATTAAAATTACATTAAAAATGAGCCAAAAATCATTTGGGACTTATAAGATTGAGCCTTAACGACCTAATCCTACAAATTTCAAGACGGTGACAAATTTTAACCAAACTGGGGATAGTCTATATGTCGTATAAATGTAAACAAATGAATTAATCGTAAAATCAGGAGTGGTTCTTACGGTTAATAAGACATCAAATCGACATCCATAAATCTTTGCTATATCCTCAAAATTAGCTTGTTCAGTCTAAAAATCAATCTACAGTTATGCCAGACTGTATTCATATTTCATTTAGACTGGACAATTTAATTATCATTTGACATAAGACCATAATTATCTTTCTTAGCTTATGTCAATCAATAGTGAAGAAGAGAAAACAAATATTTCAACTTCAAGTAAATATTCATTGCACCATTAATCCCTAGACCAACTATATCACCAACACTTTTTGTTAGTTTCTCAAGTAATTTTATCTGAAAAGGTAATTCTACAAGAAAGCAAATTCTTCAGTTGTTTCAAAAATTTCTGGGACCCCAGTAACCATCCACCATCCACAAAAATCACATAAAACTACTTCATACTGAACATAAGCCTGTGTGTACAACATCAAAACAAGGTTCTTACTCACAGATACGTGTACAACCAACACTACAGAATACTTGAAACATTAAGTATCGATTAGAAAAGTTCAGGAGTTTTAATCAATTGCAACCAAATTCAGCTACAATTGAGAGCCTAATTTTAACTAAGTTTCAGCAACATTTCAAAACAAAAATGCTAAAAAATAATACAGTGCAACAATTACGTTAGTAATTTCATTGATGATGACCTTATAAGGTTGAAACCTGTTGTAAAATAGACATCGACAGTACATGACAACGCAGCACACCAACAATCTATGAAGAAGACTTCAAAATTGCCCCTCTGAATTCCAAGAAAATCTCCCATAAGGCAAGACCACGAGATATTAGATGCCTTATGCAAGAATAGAAGACTGAGGAGTTATGTAATGGCTGCCCCTTAAAATGATGCAGGATGTGGGCTTTCAAATATTATGTATTCTTTCAGCTAGCCATAAGGTCAAGGACGTACTCGTACATGAATATGATAAGGTTATGATATCGACTGCCTCTGTGGTCTAGTGGTCAGAGTTCCTGCCTACAGATCCAGAGGTCTGGGATTCGATTTTCTGAGAAGTAGTGGGTCTGGAACGGAATCCACTCAGCCTCGTGAGGATAATTGAGGAGCCATTCAAGGAAATCGCGGCTCCGGTCTACAAAAACCGAGATTAACGGCCGTGGGGATCCATTGCGCTGATCACGCGACACCCTCTATCCGCAAAAGTTGGCACTAACTTTGCCGACAAGCGGCGGTCACTCGGTCAGTATAGTTCGCTTGTGGACTACAGGCCACGGAGATTGTTTTGCTTTTGTTTTATGATGACAGCAGATACCACAGCCTCTGGAACGTACCATATCACCTAGAACTCCATATTGCGTGACACAGCACCTAGACCCCTCGGCCTAATTGCCCCAAGAGGTGATGATTAACTGCTGTGTAAGATTTATGACAAATGTATTCTATGTAAGATTTGAGGTTTTCGCAGCGGCGACTATGAAAAATGCCGTCTTCTGGGATATGGCGCCCTGTAGATATTGTGTAAATCAGTGTCCAGTGTGCAGTGTATCCTGAATGTTTTAACTAGGTTATCTAAAAGTGGCCTGATTTTGTATAGTCTCTCTGCTTCACCATCCAGGGTGGAATTATCGCTGTAATACCAAAAATTCCAAGTTTGCTCAAATCTGTTTATGCTCATTAGCTTGCCAAAACCTGGAGTTTCAATTGATTTACTGGTGCTTCAGTAATCGCTAGTTTTATCACTGTTAACATTGCCCATCAAAATGATTATTGCAAGAAATTTCTTCCTATCTGTAATGCTAACATCTTTCCACGCCAAAGACTGGGGAGTTTCTGTATTTGTCTGAATTTTGGGCATGATATAAATCTGACTACACTACAAGAATTTGTAGAAAATTACTCCCAAGAAGTGGTTCACTATTTCCGAAATACTGGTAGGATTATCATGTGTAAATGTCAGACCACTGTTACCTAAAAACTGGTCTGAACTTATTAAATCATCATTTTTTGAACAACTATGATCATCATCAGTGTTTATATCTGAATTACTCACCACTGCCTTTCTGTGACGTTGTGGGTCCAAAATCCTCATTACTACTTTCACGTTCACTTTGAGCATCTGACGACCGAGCTGCATGCAATACTTGCATAATTTCATCGTCTAGTACGGTCTAGGTCTAGTAGGCCTTACCTACAGCGGAATGTCATCTTGAAACTAGACTTGACGGAAGGTAGAACAGCAAGAACTACGATATATTGTAAAATAAACAAAAGACTGTAAAAGAAAACCAAAGTGTACATAGACATCTAGAAACATTCTAATCAACGGATACATAGTTAGAAGTTGAATAAACCTCCGTTAGATGGTAGACGGTAACTATGGAAGTGCAACAAACATTGCTGCACCAATTATTTGCAGTATACACAGATTTAAGTCAATATATATATTAACAATCGTGGGACCACAGCTGTTATAGAATAATATTGGATATTAGAATGTGCTACAGAAGGCCGGATGGGCATTGCCCAGGCCTCTTTAGTATTTACATTTTTTCTTACAATTAAAAAAAACAAACATTGCTTTACGTAGCCTGACAACAATGCGTTAAGAATTTTTGTATGATACATTGTTGATTAGGTCGTCAACGTAAGAAATTAATATAAATATTGCAATAATTGTCACAGATTTCGGTAATAGATCAAAGACGTTAAAGGAGCAATTCTACTTCGAATTCAGCACAGATTATGTGTTTGGGAGTGGTTTTCTCGTGTCGCCCCAGTTAGTAAATTCAGTAATATTACGTGTGACTTTTCCTGTGATTATGATGTAGTATTGATTTCACTAATAAATGTGTGTAAAATAAAAGAAGTAAGAGAGCCGCGACCAAGCAACGGCTATTGAAGACGTGACTGTGGACACTAGTGTGTGTGTGTGTGTAAAACAGTGAACTGTAAAGTGTAGTCACGAGTTGTGTGTTAAACGAGTTCAATAAATCAAAAACCCACCCATACTCACTCTAAGCTAAAGACTGAGAGAATGTTGTGGCGAATAGACACATTGCTAGGCAAATACCTTGAAACAAACGCGTACAACTGTTGCAATGCAATAGAGAAATAAATGACCGTTTCTGAGCAATGGCTAGATAAACAGGTTCCCGTGGAAATAATTTCCGGGCCATCACCCATGACAACAATAGAGGGACTGCTGGAGGCGGTGTTTTCTGTTGGGTCTGCCCCGAGACTATACAGTGAGGTCCAAAGGCCAGCTAAGGAATATAGATGAGGGTTGGCAGTTGCATTGAGATGCCCCCCAAACACATGGTGTTCACCTGGCCCTCTTTGCAGGATGACAGCTGTATGTATGCGACAGATTGCAAGGAGGGTTTTATTGTTAGAAAACTCCACCATGGTCTCAGCTCAATGGAGACCTGGTGTGAGCGTTGGAATATTAAAATTAATGAAGATAAGACTCAGGGGGTCTACTTCCCTCGTGGTCGTCGACCGCCTGAGTCTTGTCTCACTCTAAATGGACGAAATATTCCATTTGTAAATAGTGCAAAATATCTAGGTGTAATCTTCGATAAGAGAGTTACATGGAGATTGCACATAGAAAGCCTTCATAACATCCATTAGAGTATATTCCCTATTCAAAAGTGAGCGATTGAGCGCTAACATTAAAATGACCCTCCACAAAGCTCTTATCAGATCCGTAATGACTTAGCTAGTCCTGCCTGGGAGTTTGGGCAGACACCCATCTAGTTAAATTGCAGCGCCTGCAAAACAAGGTTCTCCACACCACTGGCAATTTTCCAAGGCACACACTGGTCTGTGATTTGTACATGGCATTCAAAATCCCATATGTATATGACTATATAACAAAATTATGCAGGAAAGAAGCAGAAGTCATATAAAATCATGAAAATGAGAATGTTCGCAACATTGGACAAAGCGAAGCCCAACACAGAAAGTATGAGGCTTAAACTTGGCAGCGGTCAAGCATATGACCGTTCAAGTGACTAGACTGCCGTGGTAGCGAATACTACTAGAAATAGGGCATAATCTGCTGTACAGAGGCCTTGTATATACTGTACATAGAAATAGGAATTAAGATTAAATTTGTAAATATATGTAAATACTGACAATGGACTATGACAAATGACAGACCCGACCTCCCATCAGAGGGGGCGCCTCAAATGGACAGGACATGTGGGGGGGGAATCTGGTCATGAGCCCCAGCCAGGGCTCAACACAAAGACAGACAGACAGACTGACTGACTGACTGACCGACCGTCAGTCGCAGTGAGACTTTGACTTGCATTGAGCTATGCCAGGGAGGCTGAGAAGAGATGGCGCCAGTTACAGGATATGTGCCAGACAGTAACATGAGCACAGAAGCTATGTTTCATAGTTAAGATCCATTACCAGGAAAGAACTTGTGAAAGCAAACTGAGAAGACTTAGCGTGTAGTGATTTTGAAAATGTGGAAACCAGCGGTGGTGCTGTAATTACTTATAGTCCTGAGTGGTATGTGGTCAATAAATGTATTCACCAATCCATACCCCAACTATAGCTGTGTATTTTATTGGCTCAATGCCTTCCAACCCACTTGGCTAATGACAGGCCTCAAAGACTTGTATTGTTTTGTAGCTTTTAATTAATTTTGGATGCTAAAGCATATTTTTGGGGGTTTGCAACATATTTCTTCTGTGAACTTAAACTAAGTCCAGAGATTGGATTGCTACCAAACATGAGTTTTAACACATCACATTACATATGAAATAAATGCTGCATATTTATTGTTAGGTTTCCTTCTAGCAATCAACAAATTTCTTGTTTGGAATTGTAGTTGCATAATACTAAAATTAAAAAAATCCACTAAGTAACTGCAAACACTATTTCCATCTCTGGTCATATTCAGAAACTGGAAAACGTGATCAAGACACATGATGCTACCATAAGAAGATTCCGATTATCTCCTTATTGTTACACAGATAACTTTACCAATAGAGGGTTATTCGGGAGTGATGGGAAGGGCAGACAGCACTCAACTGAAACTTTATGGTGCACCTCAATCATAAACCATTTAACCACCAAGTACAAGGCTTTATTACTAACATATCTTGGATGTCTCTTGTACAAAACTTTGAACTCTCAATTTCACTTCTCTGTATATAACAACAAAGGAAGTAGAGTTTTTCAGTTATAGACAAAGCACAGTTTTCGTCCAGCAGTTTGTCCTGTTATTAGTATTAACTTTTTAATAATTGCTTTATCCAGAGATGAGGAATCTTTGGCCATCTGGGCGAGACACCAAATAGAAACAGATATTTTATTACATATACACAAAACCTAATAACAACCGTGTGTGATACACTGGGGTGATTATGTATGCAGTCATAAATATTGGAGAATGGCATCCTTCCTACAACTACACTCTCCGACAACACAAAGATATTGACAGTTTTGTTTCACTGTCTCCCTATCTTGAGCATTAGAAATGTGTCAACATATAGGTATTGTGTTTGAAAAGAACATTCAGAAAGTCTTGAAGGAGCTAAATCCCCCTCTTTATTTTATTGTTTTACTTGCCTACATTTTAGTTGATTCTCGCCCAAGATTCCAGCATGCTCCCAAGTGCAATTACTTATTTTGTTTTATTCTAATGTTTCCAGCAATAACAATGCACATATACTTTCAAAATATATTTTATATTTATAATATTTACATGGTTTGTATAAATTTTGTTCCTATTTTGATTTCTACCACTCTAAAACACCAATACCACCTTTCTAAAAAAGTAAATACTTTCTCATTTGAACCACTCACACCTTCAATCACAGACTTGCAGTGAAGTCCTTGATAGTCCTGATTATTCCTTTGTGCATTGGAAGGAAGATGATGGAGCTTGTTTGTTGTTGTTGATGTTTGAAAACAAATATTCACTATCAAGTTTTCCATTTGTATATATTTTAAAATAAATAACAAGAACAAAAAAGATCATGATTGCATATTGTTTGAGGGATACAACTTAAGGGACGAAGGGTTTTGGTTCAGTGTCCTATGTTCCAGACTTACCAAGCCTGTCCAGGGCTCTGGGTTTGGAACAGCACAAAACTCTATGGAATCATTGCCATGGGGCAAGAGAGGAGAAAAAGAGAAAATGGGGCACTATATCCACTTGTGAAATAATGAAAAATGACATGCCAAAGTTGTTAAGGAGTTGTCCCCCAAGGATTATTAGACACAGAACAGTGGAAAATACAGCTGCTTTCTTAAACACAGAAAAGAGTCAAGGGTGGGGTTTCTGTGGGGAAATAGAAGAATGACAGAAATAAAAGTAAGTATGCTCAGCATCAATAAGCAGTATACTGTACTCCCAGCTTGGTTAGATACTTATGATTAATAGCTGTTTTAGTCCTTAATACAGTGTGCGTATTGAAAATATTATTTGAATTAGTATCAAGCACTTGTTGGCTTATTCTGAAGCTGTTATGTTGAGCACTTGGTGTTTTCTACCACTTGTCCACTACTGCTTCCCCAACTGGAACAGAATACAGCAAGTTACTTAGGTTAGTTACTATTAGATATTAAGCAGTTTCTACCACATGACGATAATAGTACTCCTTTGGTTACATTTTATGGCTCTGAAGACTTAACAAAACTCCATGCACAAATGATATGAGAGTGAAAATAAGCAGACTACTGAAGAATAATTAAACAGAACTATCAGCTACCAGCAATGCTGTAAGCTAAATTTACATAAAAATTAAAGTATAACAGTATAACAAATCACAATATATCACAGGACAACAAATGAAACATACACGAAGAAAGCTAAGCCTTACATCTAGGAGGGAACAACGCCATTAACATATACTTGGAATCTTTCACACAAGTTTTTCTTTATAATAATGATTGTAAAAGGAAAAAGAAACATTTCTATAATCTCAATTGTCTGTCACAATGTTCTGGTTCACATGTAGCCTCCATCACCATCACCACCACAACCACCAAGACATCTGGTGGTGTATCAGCAAACCTTCACCATTTGTCAATTATAGTAGCTGGCGTCACTGTGAAACACAAAAGCAAAGGAAAGATACATCAGAAGTGTTCCCAGCATGCAACAAATGGCATGAGTATCTCAGCAGGAAGAGGAACTGCAGTATTTACAGCGCCTAGAAGCTACATGACATGCCAACCCAAGCAATCAATCTCTGGCAACTTTCTCACTCGTTTTCCAAACCTAAAGCACTGCTTCACATTATTAACATATTTTCAAAACAAGAGTTATTGATATTTTTCTGATTTTATATCATCAAAGAATTTTGTTTAACAAAAAAGAGGTTTAGTTGCGCCACTTAAGACCCATCAAACAGGTTACCAAAATATTATTTTCTTTTTTGTCTACTTCACTTGTGAAAACCAAGTTTTATTTTCTGGGCATCCCATTCATGTGACTGAATTGTGTGGCAGGCTTAGCCATTTCCTAATATTCACAGTCATCTTCATACTTCAGTTTCTTAACCTCTGTGTCTAATGGCCCTATGCTGGGCTGTTGCAATGGAGCATGCGATGTAGCAGGACATGTGTTTCATTTTTTCAAAACTAATGCCGTTACTACTGGATTAATACCCAGCTGACAATTATACAGCACTGGCGGATTTAAAATATCCTAATCCCTTATAAGAAAGGTTTAATATGACTTCATCATTTTAATATTTCAACTTTGCCTTCCAGTATTTATCTTACATTACATAAAAATATTTTGCCATGTCCCATGCCTCAAATAAATTCCAAATCCACTTTTTAAAATTAGTTAATAGGATGTGTGGTCAAATTTCCAATCCATTTTGATTATAAAGCTGCAATGTCATGAAGATAAAACACGATTTTTAACCATCTCTATATAAATTAGCAAATACAAGTTTTAATTTGATATCAGTTTTCAAGTGAAGACTGATTACAATAAAAAATGTGTTGATAGTTTCAGAGCACATAAAGCTGGCTTTCAGTTCTCTCCATTTCTTGTGGGGCCTGTGTAAGTTCAGTTGGTATATAAAGACCTACATTAAATCATCATGAGGTCTGATCACTAACAACTATTACAATAATAGCGATAAAAATAGACTCTGATGGCTTGGGTTCAGATACCATAACTCAATGTGCAACTTTTTCATGGAATGTTAGCAAGCAGGCATCTGAAGCAAATTAAGCAAGCTTTTGAACTGGTAAGAGGAAAGGAATATGGCTTATGGCTACACACACATTCAACAGGGACCAACTTAAGTGACTTCAATCCATCTTAAAAACAAAATAAGGATTTGTTAAAAGTATGTAGTGTCATTACAGCATAAGACCCACTGAACCAATGCACGAGTCTAATCTACTACAAAAGCACATGTGCCACAATAGGAGTGCCCAATCTGTGTGAATACTCAGTTCAAAAGTATCGTCTATTCATCCAAAACTACAAAACTTATGAGTATATATGACTAACAGGTTGGGTCCTCCTCTGCACATCTAAAATAGTATATATTGCTACAGAATGCATATAAAGAAGACTGAATTTGCAACAGAATACTAAATTAACCACAACTGAAAATGCATAAATACAGGGGATAAATAATGGAATTATGATTTTTTCCCCCATTTTTATTATATTACCTGTCAATACACAATGATATAATTATCCTTTCCACAGGTCCAAGCCGAATTAATAGAAGAGCAAAGTCTTTTTGAAAAGCATTACTTTGTACTAATTATAAAAGACAGTGACAGCCAGTATAAATGGGTTCATTATGAAATGTGAATGTAATTAAACAATGAACATCATAGAATATTAGTCTCATGTAATGGAATGTATTTTGTTTGATTCAGATCACAAACTTTTGCAGTTCATCCTATATAATCACAAAAATGACGTGAAAACATAACATTATATGAGGGGGGACCCAAGAATGACCGNTTATACTCTGCTTGTATGTGGGACAGTTTTCTGACTTCCTGACAAATTGATTTAACTGCTGTATATTACATACTGAGAATAATATTTCAGGCTTAATGCAATTTCAAAGGTACTGGTAACTACCATGTAGGTTTTTGGGTGACAGGTGAAAATACTCACACAGCATTCCAGGTGAAGAGACACTGGGGTGATGCAGGGAGGGGTACACTCCATTAACTTAATGAAGCACTGAATAAAATTATGAAAAGAATAAAACATTAGTTAAAAAGAGACAAAGAGTAAATTGGACAAAGGAGGCAATGCAATATTTAGATACAGTAAAATGCAAGACACACTATTCTGTAGTTTCAAGTATCAACAATTAATAGTTGGTTTTGCATAAATAAATTTAATTTCTTCTGAACTGGGACAATGCATATGGTAATCTTCTGCCCACTTGTCATCAAAGGGGCAGGATGTACCATTATTAAATCAATATATAAATGTTAAAAGGGAAAGGACCACTAATATCAAACTGACTGGTCTCATAAAATCATGCTGACAGTTTTAGATGATGATGCACTCATGTCCTGGCTGACCAAAACACTGGAAATATAACAAAATGTTGATATATTATTGTTGTTAACAGCTTTCTACAAATACTTTGCTAAATATATTCAGACACTGCCATAGATGAATTGCTTTAATTTCACTTCCCTTATAAATGTTAACAAACTTTCAACCACTATTTACATAAAGGCTTTAATGGTGTTGTCACTAATATCACTTCCAACAGTCAAAAACAGTTCAATGGCCCATTTTTCATGATGAACACAAGGCATGAAAATGCATTACAGTGGGGTACCCCATACGCATGACTTTACTCTCATTGTCTATAACAAAAGTGCACTGTGATGGCTTAAAAACATATGCCTACAATCTCCCTTACTACAGAAGCAGTGCACCATAGATGACACCACACCTGGCAGTTCACAACTTAGGTTCGAATGTAAGTTATTAGTGGTAACTTGGTTATACCTAACATATATATGTAGCCCTGTTTACTATTGCTATGGCATTATGTACATTTTTTGTCTTTTAAAATCCTTTTACTAGTCCCTAAAATGAACTCCTGGTATTTGAAAATTTCTGACCTCCAAAATGGCCTATTCCGAAACTCTCCAGATCTGAGAAGCTCCACTCAACAAGTTTGTCTTTCCTTATACAGGCATTTTCATTGCAATAATCTTGCAAGCTAGCATGTTCACCATTGAAATAAGTGTTCCCATTTAACTGAATATTAGAAAGAGTAAATATAAATTAAAGGTGTGTTTTCACTGACCACAAAAAATCCTCTCTAGTTTTGTCAAAAGACAAAACTTGTAGTGTCTGACTATACTTATATAAACAACTCACAAAATTAAGTTGTTACAAATGGACAACAGAGGAACATTCAGAGAAAAGTGGCACGACACTTATGTCAGTTCCCACTTCTGGCACTATTGCAACATGTTCTGAGGAACGTGCACATTGCTGTGCTGACTTGTTTTTCTGTCAATGTGTATAAAATCAAGGGATGATTATGTTCATAATTAATTCAATATCACCATTTTCTAGTATTAGAGGCAGAATTTAGGGCTAAATTAGCAAAGATGTAAAATTATTACTGCCAATTGGTGTCCATCTGTAACAGTTCTGAGAATGAATTACTAAAAGATCAATGCATTTAAAATTATACATATTTTCACAAGTCATTAGCACTCAGTGAGTGAAATTTTCCACTTGAACAAAAGGTATTTATTCAAAATATGCCCTATGACTGGCTGATAATTTCTATAGTAAGACTACATATGCACTGAAATATACTTTGCATACCATTTCTGAACATTCAGGAAAATGATCCCTTGTAGCAAAAACATTTTTGTTTGAACAAAATAAATACATACATACTTTGATTTATTTCAGTTGTTAGTGATGGTCAGTCATCAATGACTAATCAGTCCAGTACCTTCACGTTGAATAAACCTCCAGAATGAAGAACAAATTTCTGCTACAGCAGGATCATAAATTTTCCCAAATTTGACAGGATCATAAGAATTCTTACCTAAGGCAGGAGTAATCTGGTTGTCTGCTGACTGAACTTGGCAACAACAAGCTTTGTCAGGAGAGGTTCAGGTTACATGGAATTGTCTGCACACTTTGAAAAATAAAAAACTGCAAACTGGAACAAAATCCTTTAAACTTCATGCATGAAAAGATGGCTTATAACAGAATTAATAATCTGAATAGCACAATATCTGTAATGCCTCAATCCAAGAACATTAGATGTATTTTTATACATTTTCTGTACTATGAACAGTACTTGATATATGTTTCACGCTTTCACTGGCAATTATATTTGTAACACTTGTATTCCAGTTACATTTCACATTTTTATGTACCTGTTATTTACTGCCTCACTATGTCTGACCATAATTTCTCTGTAGCATTATCAGTACTCCCAAAATACTTATGAGGATGGTGTTATAATCACCATGATCAAACTGAGACAAACCTCACACAGCATTTTGATTCTACAAAAGTAGCATAACAAAGACAAATGTATATCTTCCAAAAATACATTTGCTGGAAAAATGGTTTTCACATTTTCTCAGTGCATGAATTGTTCAGCCAGAGATTCTAAAGGCATAACATACACGGATATTTCTACACTTCACTTTAAGACAACTGAAATTGTATACTTCCCATTTACTTGCATGTTTAAAACCAAATGTCATGTTTTTAAGAATTGTTTCCTAAAATGCCTAAAATATTATTTATGTCATTATATGTTTCATGGCCATATGAAAGTGTAGAATATTCTGGCCAAAACTGACTGCTATGCACATTCAAGAATCATGAAAGGACACTGTACCATCACTCAAACGTGTGAAAATTTTGGTTTACTGAACATGCTGCTTCTGGATCTGAACATGTTGCCTGGTAAAGAATCATATACTGGATGTTAACCACCCTTTGGCTTAGAATGTTAAAGACTGATAACTACAAGAGTTCAGCTCAAGTTCTGCTGAGAAAAGTAAGAAGTGTGCCTATATTTTGTGCAATAATGAACCTTTATTTTTTCTCACAATGTCTTTGGGATGCTGATTCATCCATTCTCTCTTACTTTCATATACCTTGAACTTACAATATTTCTCACTTAGACATTACTATATAAAACAAAATGTACATACATCTGCAGCCAAATTCCTTTTATTGTTTATATATGAACACTGCATACTGACATAAAGCTGCTCTTCCATCTCTGCATTGATGTTTCATTTATATTCATAGTCAGTGTCATTGGATCTATTTCCATACAATAAACAGAGTCTGTCCTCCTGTCTGGGGCAATGATATGGGCCCCTCCAAAAAGACCTGACAGCTTGTTTTATTCTCTTTACTGTAGCTGTCAAGTGATTACAATTTTAGGTTGGCATTATACAGAAGCGCTATTCTGCCAAACCAGATCAGCAGTGTGCTACAGCTAAATGCTGGGAGTTACATAAACATATTTGTTTTATGACCTCAAACAAATAAGGTAATACAAATACTTCTCTTGCCTGATACTCAGCAAGTTTCAACTGAAAAGTGGATTGTGCTTTCAGCAATTAACCTGCCACAGCCATGTAAAATGGTGGACACAGTTCCTGTTTTGTCTTGGACAAAAGAAACGTAAAGAAGAAAAGAAAATATATATAATTATGAGGGTTTAAAATAAAGCAAAAACATCTAATCATAACCCTTAAAACCACTGCACTATAACTACATAATCAAAATATGGGATGAAGAAAGGGATGTGGAAAGAGATCAAGCATTTATATTGGCGGTGAAAGAAGCTTGTCAGCTAGCACAAACAGCACGCAAACACTTAATGTAAGTTACACTTGTTTTTCTGTAAAACATTAATTTTTTTTATTAGTAACACAAGTTCTCATTAACAAGTTGTTCCATGAATACATTACTTATATTTACACACCACATTAACACTACTTTTATAGATTCCATCTCTCATTAAAATGCCCCTGAACAATTTAAAATGAAACTGGAGTGAAACTGTTCACTAATAATGCATCTGAATATTTAAAAAAAATATCTCCACGTCACAGGTCTATTTGGAACACTGAAAAAGAACATTTAATGTAACACTCCACCGACATAAGGGATCTGCTCTATTATTAGTGTTATTTGTTTAAAACTTTATCTTTGTTTCCTCCAGTAAGTTCATTAAATTGTTCACAAACATTCCATTAGTTCTGCATGGAGCAGGAAATTGCTTGCTTACATCACATGACTGTTAATACTTATTTATCTAGCACATGCCTTTAAAAGGATCAAATACACACGCATACACACATTTTTGCATTAATTCGTACTTACTAATAATTCTCCCTGTATTCATTCACACATAAACAAATATTGAATTTCTAAACCTTTCTCTTCTGTCTGCTGGTTGGAAGTGAAATCAACTTTGTTTCAGCCATATTAAAACTATGGCTGTATGGAAGAATTTTCAAAACATTAAACTAAACCCAGCAGAAGTATGGTGAAACCTACTACAAAGCGTAGGATTATTAGCTGGGGATGTCAATTTCTCAAACAAAATATCTTGTGCTTGAAAACGATAATGCATCATGCATAAATATTTTTATTCTGTGGGATATAAATAACAGTAGGCAATAATAATGATTCACAACACACAAGAGTAAATCCAAACCACTCCATTATTCACAGCAGCAGTTTTAGCATGCAAAGGTGCAAGTAGGTGCATGTGGCACAGGCGTGGACAGACAGGCTCAGCCACAGGATAGGATTGAGGCACAGAAGGTACAGAGCTGGCCACGAAGTGGATGGATGGCTTCATGTATGTTCCAAATCAGAAAATCAAAAATGTACTGTAAAAACAAAAATATGAAAAAATTTTCTTATCCATCCATATTTTCCACATTCCCCTTGCATTTTCCCAATGTGAACAACTTTCTGAAGCCATGTTTCCTTTTTCCCCATCCCTTTGTAATTCCTTTTCTGCTTGAAGGCCACACCATTTTCCCACCTGGACTGATAATTAAACTATGACTGCAACAATAAATCATGCAATACAAAATACAGACTGGGGTAACTTAACATTCTCAAACAAAGAACTGTCAAAACAGGAAGTACTATTTAAAATAATTCTGCCACCATTCTTCAGCAATCAGAAGTATTTCTCAAAACTTCCACTTTTCACTGATATGTATATCAATATCTAGTAATAGTTTAATAACAATAATTTAATTGTTGAATATACAGCTAAACATAAAAGAACTAAATGGAACAAAAGTGCACTTGTCCGGCATTATTATCTAAGTGAACAACATCTCTTCAAGGGGACCTTGTGATCCCGCACAAAGTTCCTGAAGAGCGTGCTATTAAAAATAAATAATTGTTATGCATGTCACTCTTCTTATCCCCAGAAGTGAACTGGACAAATCTGCTGCAATCACATGGGTTACATCATGCCTCTTCATACAAATAATTTGGTTTGTGATACAAAACCATTACTGAACAGATTTTTTTGTAAAGCAAAATGGTAGACATGATGCACTACCCATAAAAGATGTTTCCTGTTTCATATAAATATATATATGCGTGTATGCTGTCAGTAAATCCCACCCTCCCCATCAACCCCATGGCTAACCCCACTAAAATTATTGTCAGGATATAATATAATAAGGGCTCTGCCTAAAACATTATATACACAAGTAAGCAAAAATTGGACAGCTGTCAGAACCATTTCTAGAGAAAAATTATGGAACAAACTAGGTGTAAAAAACAAAATGACCATGTGACAAAAAGTGGCGAGTCTTAAAAAGGCACTTCTCTACTAATTACAAAATAAATTCCTTTACATTTATAAAAATGTAAAGGTGTAAATGTTATCAAAACATACTCATAACACAAGGTTATTTGGTGCAGCACGAAAACACCTTTCTGGAAGCAGGTCGAGTTTTGTACTGATCACTTGTACGGGGAAAACACGTTGATCCCTCGTTTCTGAGCAACATTTTCCTTATATGTTCGGGGAAGGAAAATGCACCCCTCGACCCTGTTCTCCACTCAACCACTCCACACCCTGCCGCAGATCCACTGTCACTTAATACTGCCTCTGCAGTCACTCACTGTGACCAAAGCACCGGCTCACTCCATGCTTGGCATAGGGAGGGTGTTAAGGTTAAACTGTTCCAAACCAAATCTCTGTCGATTGAGACTGTTTCTCTCTTGCCATATTTTATATTAATTTATAAGTTAATGTTCAAAAGTCCAGGGGTGAAGTAGTATTTAATTGTGGCTGGTTTTGGGTGGCAAAAATTCACATTCACTATTATTTCCTAAAGGGGGCCGAAAAATATCAAGGCAAAGAACGCCCACCACATAAGTACAATCCAGTGCAGGGTATAAATCATGTTCTCACCATCAGTGAACTTTCTGGCAACAAACTTGAGTGTTTCATCAAGCAGCACAACAGGGATGGAGAATTTCATGACAGTGATCCACTCCTCAACATCAAGAGGTGTTACCTGGAAAACAGTCTGACAACAAAACACAACAAAAGTCAATGTATGTCCTCTCATTTCAGAAAAAATAAATATGACAAATATGCTTCATGCAATAACAAAAACTGTACCTGGCATGAAAACATGAACACATATGACTCTGGTGAGGAAAAAAAAACCTTACAAGAAACTATATGGGACAAACAGGTCTTCTACTTTATCAAATTCAATCAGGAACCTTAACTAGTCATGACTAATGTCGATACTAATGGCTGTTCTGTTTTTTGTGAACTTCAACAGCCACTTGTTCATACTGTGGATGTAATATCCTTCTCCCAATGTGTCTATTAATGCCTTCCATCAACAAATTTTCTCACACAATGTGTGAAATTCACCTTACCAGGTTTTCCTTTGGGCAACAGCAACAGAAAATTAACAAGTGGAATTCTCATTATCCTCTTCTGAACCTAATATCAAGCTTGTTGTAACAATACAGTTCAATGTTACATAACAATGAAGCAGACTAGTCTTCAGCTTCAGATCAAAGCTGACACAGTTAACAATATCTTACATAGGTACCAGGACCAATCAAAGTCTGGGTCCTTTACAATTCTGAGCAGAACACATGCATGCTGTAAAATAACAAGAATTCTAGTGCCCCTGAACAGATGTTTACCAGCTCTGAAAACCATTGTATCTATTTTAAACAGTTTTTTTTTAATTTGTACTGCCCTCAGAAAATAAGGATTCAAGAGGCTGTTCTTTTATGGTGTATAACGAATTTGAAACCTGCAAACAATGAGGAAGTTTGGATGAATCTAATCCTTACTACAACCAGCAATAAATCAACATTACAAACAAACTGGGAAAAATTGAGATTCATGTAACAAAAGTAGCTCAACAATTTCGCTTGATGAGTTGTCTGTATCTTTCAGTTCCTTCATAACATTTTACTAATGTAATTATAAATATGTAGTAATAACTTACGGACAGGATCTCAACATAAAGGATGACAAAGTGCAGAGTAAAAGACAAGACCATGGATCCCATCAGCCACAAATTGCACCATGGGGGCATCGCAATCAGTGACTGGTTCTCAGACAAGCTGCAAGAAGCGAACATTTTGTCAAAATAAAACATCCTTCATCTGAATCTGATTATATGCATCAATGTGTAGAGAGACAGGACCTCGCGACAACAAACACAGGACATGTGATACAAAGATGAAAGTGGTAGATGTTCACTTAGGAATTTAACCTGCAATGTCAAGATTAAAGATTTAGTCATGTAAGAATTACATATACCAGTGTGGAAATGTCATTTTTAATTTTACAAGGTACTGAGGAATTTAATATTGAAGAGTCGTATCTTCTGGGATATGTCATGTAGTTCACTAACAGTCAACTGACATTTTGAAGGAACATGCTGCCTGCATTTTCGGGGTCTAAGAATAAGCCAAGAAAGAAAAGAGCATGAAGCAGGAGTAAGCAGAGCTACAGATACCTAAAGATGGAGGCAACATGTTATTTCAGAATGTCAGCTGCCTTTCAATGGACCACAAGGCAGAATGCTTCATAATGACCAATGTGAGAACCTCGAAACCTGTAATATTCCTCCAATACATAGTTCTTCATTGTTTAGTATTCAACTTCAATTTCCCTAGGCAATTACCTGCCTTATGCACCATTTAGTTTAAACAGCTATATAAATTTTAATTTCTGTGATTTTACATTCATTTTAATTGCTCCCTTCAGAAACATAAAATCCATGTAACATTAAGTGTTGTCACCTGTTCATGGCATTGAGCATCTCAATGGTGACCAGTACAGACAAAGCCATGGTCATGGGATGGGGGTCACTGAAAACATGGCAGTCGACTCCCTTGAACTCCTCTCCTTCAGCAATGCAAGCAAGATGGTGAGTCTGCAAGGAATATATCAATACATATACAAACTTTAATGCATCACGAAAACTGCAATATGAATGACACTCTTTTCCATAATGTTCCCTGTTATGGCCTTCTGGCTTTTCTGGTGAGCACATCCATGTGAGGTGGGAGGTGTCAATCCTCCTGACTATGGCTGGCACAAAGGGCTACTGAATGACTCCAGAAGCCTGGTATTTCCCATGTTCACAAACTTCTGAAGGATGGGAAAATTCATTTGCATGAAAGAGTTGAATTTATCATGCACAGTAAAGAATTTATATAATGTTTCAAGCAAATCAATTTCAAATTAAAGAATAAACACTCTTCAAACTTACAATGCAGGGTAAGACAAAACTGGACCTCCAAACATCCTGTATGAATTTGACATATACCCACACAATACAGCCTTCAATGCAGCTTCACAAGTCATTGGTTGGATTACCAGTTAGCCAACAACATGTTTTGACCACATGGGCCCATCATCACGTACATATGATGATCTATGTAAATTGTCATACAGTAATATAGTATTACATGGCCTGTGAGGGCTGCATGCCTAAAAAGTTTTCTATTTGACCAATTTTTGGTAACTGTTAAATTTAATATGCAAAATGTTTTTAAACTTTTAAAATGACATAAAAAGGTGTATGCGTGCCATGGCACTCTTCATAGGTTCTGCATTATGTTTATTATGAAGATGTGTTTTTTCTGGATGTCCTGGTTACCGTGAGTGCGTGTATCAAGCGATTAAGTGGTGCAGCAGGATGCTTAAATACAATAGTTTTTAATCTGCTAATATACAAACAGACCAGCGATCAAGAAAAGGCCAATGATAATATCACTCACCACTTGATAATAGTTCAATCCAGGTCCGTGTGGGCTCAACATGAACCACCACGCAGCAGCGCCCACTGTTGCAGCACCTACATAACCTCCAATAGCTAGGTAACGGAAAAACAGCCAGCCAGAGATCAGGGACTCATCACTCTTACGTGGAGGCTGGAAAGAAGCATACATGACAAAATCCTCATTTCCACAATAGCCATCCTGCCATTTAACAAGCTGAGCTTTCCAGGTTCTGAATATCAGAGTACACTTGAAACACCCAGTCCTTCACTTCAAAGGAGAAAAAGAAGTTTGCTATAAATCAGTATTAACAGTATTCACAGACATTAACTACACTAATGAAAAGAAGAAACATAAATAAGGAAATATACCAGAAAAAGAAATTCCCAGGTGCATCTGCAATATGCTTACATTACACCACATTGTAGGAAACAAATATTTGTATAAAGCAAAATTGTCTTAGGCTACAGTATTCTTAAGTGACTAGTAGGCAGCTGTATTCAAGTAGCTATGATCATGAACACGGAAAGACTTAAAGGAAGTATTTCATGTAATGTAATCTTCATATTATTAGCCAGATTTCTACCTTGGACATAATGTCGAGATCTGGAGGGTTGAAGCCCAGGGCAGTGGCAGGAAGACCATCTGTTACCAAGTTGACCCAAAGCAGCTGGACAGGGATCAGAGCCTCAGGAAGACCTAATGCAGCAGTCAGGAAAATACTGTAACAAACAGAACAATGCTACTTTAGTAAGAACTCCACGGTCAGTAATGAGACAGGCTGAGGTTCGATTCCTTGCTGCAACTTCAGAAACCTTCTCTTTACCAGCACTTTTAGAACAGGCCTGGCATTCCCCAAGTAAGTCCTTGCAACTCTTTTCTTATGTACACAGGCAAAATGGGGCATTAAGCTGAGTGCTCACCTCCACTTAGTGTAGGGGTTAAAAACATATAGCGCAAAACCTCATTAATTCAATATCAGTTACTTCAAAACACTCACTGATTAAAAGAAATGAAATTCCTCAGCTTAAGGTACAGTTTTTAACATGTCTTAGTTGGAAAAACAGGTACATTTAATTAAATGGTGCATCCCAGCCCAGCAATGGCTTCTTTTAATTATTCAAAATCACTTCTGTGTAATTTCTGGGGGGTGGGGGTGGGTTCATAGCACTTTGTGCACCCCTGAAATCCTTCTAGCTGTGGGACAATGTGGGCGGCCTTCATCATGCAGAAGGGGAGGGGGGTAGTAGCAGCAAGTCTTCATGTGTCACTTTAGTAGGGGGCCAGAAAGAATAACCATAGTGTTAGGGATGTGTACATAACATAAACTTTCAGCTGAATCGTTCACATGATTGGTATTCATACCCCAGTCCATCCACTAGTTTGAAACATCAGTGGAAAGAAGGTAAAAAAAGTTAATTTGTATAATCATGGACAATAAAGTTGGTAGAATGACACATACCTTACGACTTCACCTATGTTTGAAGAGATCAGGTATCGAATGAACTGTTTCATGTTGTTGTAGATGGCTCGGCCTTCCTCAACAGCAGCCACAATAGAAGAGAAGTTGTCATCAGCCAGCACCATCTCAGAAGCAGACTTGGCCACAGCAGTTCCAGAGCCCATGGCAATGCCAATTTCAGCCTTCTTCAGGGCAGGTGCATCATTCACACCATCACCAGTCTGTGAAGTGATCAATCGGACTGACAAGCAATGAACAATGGAGATATGAACACTAAATTGATGAAATACTAAAGAAAAGGGCATTTAATACTGAGAAAACTGGGTCTAATGAGGGGTCCTCGCAATATGGCACAGACTGAGTGCACGCCAGCCAGAGAAACAGAATGCTGAGCATTTCCAGATGGTCACAGCTCCTTTAATGCTAGCCTAGCATTCAGTTTCCTCAACAGTACGGTAAAACCTAAATATGCCATAGGACAGTGAGTTGTTGAAGGAAGCATTCCTGACTGGTGGTGACTGCCTTTTTGAGGGATTTTTTCCTTTATCAAGCAGAATATTATGTAAGCGACACAAGACTTCCAGTTATAACAACATGGTCATGATGATGATTCAAGTAATTTCAAGTGACATACAAACCCAACAAAAGAGTGATTTTGAAATTTGTGATTGGTTCTCATTTAAATTTGATGAGCCAATAGATATAAGACACAGCAGCTGGAAAGCATGGTGAGGATGGCATTTAGTGATTTCACCGTAAAAGAAGAGCTACTGAGAGTACTGCTTATGAAAAGGTGAACAAAAGGTGAGAATATTTAATAATACATTCAAAACACATGCCGTGGAAATGAGCATGTCTGTGACCACTACTGATGGTATGCCACAAAGTGTATTTATTGCCCACTGCAAGAAGGATAAATCCTTTCTGTATGTCACATCTTAGAGCTGTGATATCCATCATGAAGCTTTGTGTTAAATGTATTTCTGCTCTGACATGCATATTCTGTATTATACATTAATCTAATCCCTTTACACCCTTAGACACATCTCATCTGGAAGTTTAGGTAACAATCAGAAAAACAGGTATACAGATTTGGAATTAGTAATTACATGATGGAACACATCCTCTGTGTGTTCACAGACCAGTGACAAAATGCACTATGACCTGCAAGATTTATGTAAGTTGTCTAACGTCGCTGGTGGGCCATCATTACAGATGGACAGATGATGAATGAAGATGAACACACAGAACAAATGCTTTGACACAGCAGAACTTGGGTGTGACATAGAAACATCAACAAGAAACGGCTCTCAAACACCCCATCATAATTTAATACCATAACACAACATGGCCAAAACGTTTATGGACTCAAAGAGACCTACAAGGAAACTTCATAAGCATATGTAAAAACTAATCTGGGACCAAAATTTATCTCACCATGGCAGAAATTTCATTCATGCTTTGCAGGAACTCCACAATCTTGGACTTATGTGCAGGCTCTACTCTAGAGAACAGCCTGGCTCGGGCAACAGCAGACTTCTGCTCACTACTTGGCAGATCATCAAATTCACGGCCAGAATATGACTTTCCAGTTGTGTCCTCATCCTCTCCAAAAACACCAATTCTGCGGCAGATGGCTTCAGCAGTGGCCTGAATTTACCATTAATAAAATGTGGGTTAGTTCTGTGTCGACACATTACAATAATGATGTTTTGAGATAACCTCATGTTCAAATCCAGAAGTTGAAATATCCTCTACAGCAGGCATGTCCAACGTGTCGATCGCGGGACGATTTTTGGTCGATCTCATAGGCCTATAAGGAAATTATACTTGAAAAGCATGTAAATTCACTTGCAATATAATATGATTATATTCAGATTCTGAAGGGAAAATACATATTAGTCATTCCTGTTTTTCTTTTCTTATGTAGCTTATGCGAAAATTGCTTTACACTTGTGTTAAGTGAACTGTGGGGAAATCCCTACTCTATCCTTAACATGTTAACTCTTATTTCATCGCTCGTCGTAAGTTTCGTAAGTGTCTGTGTGCATGTTTCAGATAAAACAGTTACCTCAATATAGTGGGAAATGCAACACCTCAGTATCCTTGCCAAAAAGGGTAATCTGGAACGTCATTATAATGCTCTTCATAGCAATAAGTATGGTGCTGATTTTCCACCCAAAAGTGAAATTCTTAAACTTAAGCTCAAAGAGCTTAAATTGAAATTAGCTGCCCAACAACAGTTGAGGGCAAAACCAAGGTCACTTTCTAACAATGCAACCAAATCATCTTTCAAGGTCAGCAATCTGATTGTTAAAAAAATGCAAACCTTTCACTGAAGTGGAATTTGTAAAAAGAGTGTTTTCTTGAAATAGCTGATAATCTTCTTGAAGGATTTAAAAATAAGAAAGAGATCATAGCTATTATTCAAGATCTTCAATTATCAAGAAACACCATTGTGCGATGCATAGAAATGATGTGTGGAAACATAACTGAACGGTTGCTGAAAGATGTTTCCAATTGTGTTGCTTTCTCCCTCCAACTGGATACAGCTACAGACATCAGAGAGACAGCCCAGTTACTAGTTCCTTTCACAACAAACATCATGTGTCGTGTTGTCTTTACCAATATTTTTGCTTAAAGCGAGGTACGACGATAGGAGGGGGTGGTAGATCACTGGAAGTTCTGACACTAAAATGTCGATCACAACCTGTTTAAGTTGGACAAGCCTGCTCTACAGTATGCACACTCATAACAATGAAATGATTTACCTGAAATATCTCTAAGATAGTTCATGGAAGTTATGTAATTAGTGATTATTGCCTGTTTGAAAATTAGGAAAGCTGAAAAGGTTAACTATATACTTGAGCAGGTGTATTTGTATGATGGTTTCACTGCTATGGACCAATAATACTTAATACAGCTAGAAGGGAAACTAAATGATATATTTCTTTTTCTCGTGGGGTGATTGAACCCACTTGGTACTGTGGCCACAGCTTGGCCTACTGTACCAGCCCCACATGACAGAAGATGATTGTGGAGCAATTGGTGGAATTTGAATTGGCAGGGGAAAAGGAATTACTCGAAGAAAACCTGCTCCAGTGCCACTTTGTCCACCACAAATCCCACATAACCTGACTTGGGCTTGACCTTGGCCATTGCAGTAGGAAGTTGGTGTTTAACCATGTGAGCTAGGGCATGGCCCGCAAATGACATAGTTGTTACCAGCTTTAACTGTTTAACTGATATATTTTTTGATGTAGTAGGCCAGTTGCTACTGCTAGGTTCTTCAGACTTTTTTATGGTCTTTGTAAGAAGGCTAGCATAGCATATTTATATGCCAAAAGTGTCTTCAGTCCATCTATATTTGAGAATGCATGGTGTTTCAAATGCTAGCACCTGACTCTAAAACTGGCCAACAAGGAAGCTAAAATCAGTGAAAAGAGAAACCTATGCAGCAACACTATGATGAGTTCTCCAAGCGAAAAAGGTAACAGTGTCCAAAAACACATTCTGATCTGAGAATACAAATGTTACCTTATTATCACCAGTGATGACAATGACACGGATACCAGCTGCACGACACCTCTGGATTGAGTCAAACACTTCCTTGCGGGGAGGGTCCAACATTCCCACAACACCAACGAAGGTCAAGTTTACTTCATATGTATAGAACTTGGAAGAGTCACCTAAATCCATGTCCTCAGGCTTCAGTGGGTTATCGGCAGTTGCAAGAGCCAAACAGCGAAGGGTGTCACGGCCAGTGCCGTACTGCCGTGTGAGGTCAAGAATGCGGTTCTTCAGTGTTGCACTCAAAGGCACCTGATACACAACATTTGTTAATTCTGAGCACAGAAAAACTCTTCAAATTAGCATTGATTAATTCAGATTAATCATTACAAAATAATTACTAACATCGCAAGAATAATAACCGTAATAGTATACAGGTACGTCACAGTCAAGAGCTACAAATTTAGTAAGCTACAATGGTCCAGCTATTTTCACTGTATAAAAAATGTTGGATACAAAATGCGTACTTTATTAACAGTTAAAAGTTCTCTGCTAAAACCCTTTAATTAAGTGTTTAGGGAAATGTGTTGGAAATGAAGGCTATAAGCAAAGTGGTAACTTGTGCTGTCCAACAAGTAAAAATACTGAATTTGTTAATTTTATTGTCATTTATATCTACATATTTCTTAACAATTGTGTTCTTCAGATTCAGGGCGAATAAGGATTCAGAAGATCACCTAGATCAGCAAGTGAGTAATGTTTAAATTTTGTTGAGCAGGACTATTTGCCTATTCATGTGTGACAAAAAGGAACACTTTAAAATCATTAGTAAATAACTGATCAAATAATATCTGTTGTGGACAGAACTGAGACTGCTATTAAGATAATGCAAATATTAAACAGTCTATTAGTAATGGTGAAGTAATAAAACAAATATGCTGTATGAATGTACTGGCAGTTCCCAAAAAATGAATTGCTACAATTCACTGCAGAGTGAGGCTATGGTTCTCTTTCTACTAATACAACACAGTTACAAGATCAGTCATTCATGCTTCTGTGGATAATAGAAGAGGAAGAAGAAGAAATAAAAGCCCAAAGTGAATATCTGATACTTCAATATCAACTTTATCAAGTAACATTATAATTTACTAACATGAAATCCATGATGTTAGCGTATGCATAATATATGATGTGATCTGGTCTGCACAGATGCAATATGTTCTCTCTTACTTCAAGAGAACATCCAATACACGTGCCTAAAAAAAGTAGTACACAGGAAGGACCCAATATCCATGCGGGAAATTCAGGATATCACATAACCATGAGCTGTGCAGTTTATAAAGGCTATCTAGTATTATTAGCTATTATGAATTAAGACATTCAGCTAGGATGCGGAAGACTTCATGGCTCAGGACCATGTTTGGTGCTAGACTTTGGTATCTGTGGTTTTAAACTTTCCAGTTCTACAACCATAATGTTAATTATTTTAAATGAGAGGTCCTCAATTTCAGAAACTTGACATTTAATGAAACAAAACTTATACCTTCTGTGTCCCAACTCGGGCGTGGGTGCAGCGCTCCAGCACTCCCTCAGGTGCTCCCTTCACAAAAAGCTTGGGCCCATTGCCAAGACGAGTTGGCTTCAGTGGTACGCAATAAGAAGACATGGATTTGCGGTCTCGGGAGAACTCGAGTGTAAACTCCTTCTTCCACTTGGTCTCCATATCTTGCCTGACAGCAATTGCAGATGCACGGCGATCCAGTCCCTGTTTGGGCACAGCGTATGGGTTGATCTTCTCAGCCAGAACAATTAGAGCAGTTTCAGTGGCCTCGCCAACCTTCTCAAAAGCCTGCTTGAACTCATTGAAGTCAATTGCAGAGTCATTGCACATAATACCAATGGTTCCAATCTCATGAAGACCCTCAAAGTCTGTACCCTTAATCTTCTGGCCACGGAGGAATACATCACCAATAGGTTCGTATGTTGAACCAGTGATCTCAAATTCATGGAATGAGCTGTCATTACCTTCAATCTTCTCGAAAACGAACATGCTGTAAATAAAAAACAGACAACACATTTCACGAAACTCATGTGACAAAGCAGAGATAAACAAAAGAAACAAATAACAGGGAATTCAATTACTATCTATTACAAAAATGAATAAATCACCCAAACATTTTCTGACTCTTAAAAACCTTATTAGACTGTTCTACAATTTTATGACCCTTAAGGGGGACCACAGTTTCCAATGGTTAATACCAATTTAGCATCATTCATATTGTGCTTAAAATATATAAAATTACAGCATTACAGTTGATTTCACGGAAGATTATAATTCATACTGTATTCTGGGATGTAATGCTGTACAGTCTGGTAGAAGCTCCATGACATTTTGGAAGAATGTACTGCCTCCGTCTTCTGAGTGGAACAACAGGCAAAGCAACCATCAGGAAGCTAGCAGCAAGCAGAAAACTCTTGATTTGGGTGAGAAATTCATTTTACTGAACAAGTACTGATCAGTGTTACCCACCGGCTAACAGACATCTGATTTGTGGTTAATGTGCCAGTCTTATCTGAGCAAATGACAGATGTGCAGCCCAGAGTTTCTACGGAGGGCAGGGAGCGCACAATGGCATTCTTCTTTGCCATACGTCGTGTTCCCAGGGCCAAACAGGTGGTGATAACAGCTGGCAAACCCTCAGGGATGGCAGCAACAGCCAGGGCAACAGCAATCTTGAAGTAGTATACTGCACCCTGCATGGAACAAAAATGGCTGGCTATAGCAAAGGTGACAGTACGCATTTCAAACACCACTTCCATACACCGATACTTAAAACGTCCATTTTTTTTAATTTACATCAGATATGTGCTTGGTACAGATTTCTGCTATATTAAATCATGAGCTCAACAAAATGCTGATCTTCTTTAAAGCCAGAATGTTTTACTTTGCTCATTTTTAGAGTTTTAAGAAACCAAGACTGAGGAACAAAGTACGGAGATCTATAAAATCTTTTCTATGGTACAGGGTGAAAATTTTATTCACATTTCAGGTCAGAGAATGTTAGTATTTCAATTCATATCAAACACCAACCTTAATCCAGGAACCACCATGAGCCGGGTCATTGAAATGTCCAATGTTGATAGCCCACACAGCAACACAGATGACAGAAATAACCTTGGACAGTTGTTCCCCAAATTCATCCAGTTTCTGCTGCAAAGGGGTCTTGATTTCTTCAGTCTCAGACATCTCAGTTCTGATCTTGCCTGATTAATGACAAAATTCATCAATGATGATGATGAACTTCATGATCATGACATAAATTACACAACAACACAGCTCTGGCACAACCTTCTTCAAGGCAACTGCAATAAATGCCATCCTTCAAAGACAGGAAAATCACAAAGTGAGACTGCTAGAACTGGACTCCAGTATCAAAATGATGTCTTGGTTCTTTTTCTTCTGCGTGATCACATCCCTAGAATGGAGGGAAGAATGTGGGTGGGGGCACAAAACTGATACAAATTTATGAAACAACAAAGCAATGGTTTTCATGTTGGGGGCAGGGGGATTGCAACAGTTTCACTACAAATTGCCATCAACTGTCTGACTCATAACTTTGCATTTTCATGGCAAGAATCTGAAACATCTGGCATCTGCATCATCCAGCTGACGTATGGAAATAAGCAATGAGAAATGAAGAATGTGAAATTGAAACAGATCACATGATCCTCAAAATGAAAGTGAGAGGAAATGTATGCATGCAAACACATGAACAAGCAGTAGTAATAAAAACAGAAGTTTCTTCTGACTTGTTTCATCTCTTCCATGGTCTTCCTTTGCCTCAGCATCTATTTTGTTTTTATACTGGAAAGACTTGAAAGGATTCTGACGATGGTGTATACTGTACTTCTTTCGGCTTATTTTGGATTTCATCCATCGTCTGGTATGTAAAAGACAAAAGACCATACCAGACGATGGATGAAGTCCAAAATAAGCCAAAAGAAGTAGTTTTTATACTGTCAAATCTGTTTTGATGTTCTCTCATCATTCTACTGTATCTACTAGATGGTTTGTATCACTCTGTATTTATTTTTATTTCCATGCCTTTCCTACAATCTTATATCTTAATCCTTCAGCTATCCAAGATCAATTGTTTGCTGGTGTTGCCCAGACTGCCTACCTTCATTCAAGCCAAATAATAAAATGGTCAGAAGAAAACGAAATACTTCTCTTTCAGAACACAAATTTCAGATGTAGCCTTTTTCTTCTGTAGCTAGATGCTGCGTGTATCTCTCTTGTGGTTCTACGGATGCATGAACATAGCTTGCTACTAACAAACTGATGGTGTACAGCAGGAGGGGGGAGCTACGAATGAAAGTGTCAAAATAAAATCTGCTCTGGTCTGGTCCAGTGCCAACTTTTAACTGTTCTCAAGTATCTCAGTTCTTTTGACTATGTCCTGTATTACAACACTTCTTCTACATATACAATGAACGTTTTAAGCTGACACAATCATAATACAAAAATCTACACAAACAATCCAATTTTTCTTTTTTCTAACCC
The DNA here is from genome assembly GCF_002891405.2 of Cryptotermes secundus. Taxonomy (NCBI): domain Eukaryota; kingdom Metazoa; phylum Arthropoda; class Insecta; order Blattodea; family Kalotermitidae; genus Cryptotermes; species Cryptotermes secundus. The sequence continues at coordinate 107,622 of NW_019724748.1, forward strand.
ACAGTCTACTGTATGGTACACAATGACTCGTAAAGGTAAAGCTGTCCCAGAGCTTAACTAATTAAGCACTAAGCCATGAAGACATATGGGGGAATGGATGTATAGACCCACTTTTTCTTGACCTCGGCACTAATTGGACCTACCAGAGTCATCTCCACAGAAACACTGATGCCCTCCTGACAACTAAATCCTGGTCATCCAGCATGTAGCCAAGCTGACCCAGCTCACCACCCCTAACAAGGCGGTTTCTTAATATGTGCACAGAACCAGTTCTTTGGTTATTTGCTTTTCAGCTGCACTGGAACAAAGCAGTGATTGCCTGCTCTAAGGTGTTATAAGAGCTCTGCTCCAACTGAAAGGGGGAGGTCCCTACTCAGAACCTCCTAAATATGAAGGAGTGCCAACTACTGAAAAGGGCTAGAAGAATATCTTAACAGATCTTGAGATCTATGAATAATGCTGCAGCTGATCATTACCAATGGCAGTGTTAAGGCCAGTTCCAATCACAACACCACGAGCTTTGCCGGCAGCAACATTGGTGCCAGAGAAAAGAATGTTCTTCTTGTCCTGCAACAGAAGGAAATGACTTTAATATGGATTCTATAGCCACACCTTTTTTCAAACCTGAAAAAATTATCATAAGAAAAGGATAATCCAACTGTGTTATGAGCGCATACAGTGAAGAATCTGAGGCTTCACCTGCCTCATTACCTAACAAAGTTACTGTACCTTAAAAGGAAATTGAGGTATGTCAAGACATGAAGGATTTGAAAATTTGCTCATACTGTGGCACCGGCAATGAGATCTGAAATGTTCTTGTTAACAGACAAAGAGAACACTGAAATTACACAGCGTCAAACTTAAGAAATGTTACAGTATTTCACATAAAAATGTGTTTGCTGTGAGTGCAGACAATGTAGAACTCTGGAAGGCTGTGAATCAGGGCTCCTTAGGATTCGTTTTCAGCAAATTCTTTAGTATGAAAGGGGAACAAAGATCCCAGATCTACTGACATAACTACATATACTGGTTTGTAAAGTCTCCACTAAGTATATTCTGGAGTTCTACATTATCATGCACTGTTTCCAGTGTAGAAGTAGCAAGCCCTAAAGTTATTAGTAATTTTCTTCAGCATCAAACATCAAAACATATTGCAACTTGCAACTGAACTCCATGGCCACTTTTCAGACATCTTAAATAGGTATAATACATTGCATAACCTCAAATAAGGCAAAAATAACAACCAACAATCGTGTGGTACCTCCAACAGAGGCATCACACAACAATACAGGAAACTGTCTTTTCTGTGTGTTGGTCCATGCAGTGGCTACATAACGTGAGTCCGCTTGTAGCCAGTTCAATTGGGAGAACTGGACCAGCAGATGAGTTCAGTTATTGGTAGGAAATAGCCATGGGAAGTTGCTTGGGAAGACTTAGTGTGTGATCAGAAGATTTAGTCACAGTGAGACTGTTTTAATTCTGTTACCAGGAGATCACTGACAAAAGTGCATATGTAATCTGATTTTCTTAAGAAATTATCACTTCTTAAGGCCTTTAGTGGTGATTTAAATTAATTTCGGTTCTAGAAAGTAAAAAATACATCATGTTTGCACTCATAAGCTGTAACAGACAATTATATACAGTACTACAACCTTCAGAGAAAAACTACAAGCAATAACTGTCTCACAGCCCTGAGAAGCATCAGGATACTGCAAACACAGAAGTACATACAGCCTAAAAGTTTATATACTGAATAGGAAAAGCGGCCTCCGTAGTCTAGGGGTAACGTTCCCACCTCATGACTCAAGGTACACGGGTTCAAACTCGGGGGAGGTTGTGGAATTTTTAAGGGCAGAAAAATTCAGGGAACAAGTCCTTCGTGAGGGACTTTAAGCCGTGGGTCCCATGTCGTAGCTTTGCGGCGTGTAAAAGAACCTCATGTCTCCAAAGGAGGCCACTGAGCTAAATTAAGGGCATTTCCCACCCAACAGTAGTCTCTAATGCCTCTGGTAGATGGGGGAAGCATTGAGATACCTCTGAGCCAGTAGAGGCCGACCTCGCTGGCTGAGTAGGGACTGATGGTAAGCACCAGTACCAGTAGGGAATAGAGGCTGGTAGAAGATCACAGGGGGACGCACAATAGATCAAACTGGTCGCGGTGCATGGGGAAACCCACCCCCTCCAATAATAATAATAAATACTGAATAGGAACAGAGAGTGAAGCACAGGGAAGTTCTATGTCAATGAGGAGATAAAAATAAATTGCTGTAGCTGAATTTGTTACACTTCTTAATTTTGTGTTTAGAAAATTTTAATACATCCAAAGTTTCAGAAGGTTAATAATGACAATGTTAGGCATATTTTATAATGTCCAAAGGCGTGAAATTCTCTAATCTGTCAAAAACAATGGAATGAAGAGGATTTACGAAATGATTCTGTGCTAACTTTCATTGCTCCATCATTCTTCTGTGACTGCTGGACAGTTTTCATCTGATACGTACCTGGTTCACAGCTCGGGGATCAGGGACAGGGTCAGTGTGCTTGATGACAGATACAGACTCTCCTGTCAGGATGGACTGGTCAATTCTCAAAGTGGTAGAGAAGATCTTGATCAAGCGAATATCAGCAGGAATCTTGTCACCAACTGCAAAATGATAATCATCATATTAATATAAAAACTGTGATATTACATTAACATACTGGGCACTGATCATTTGAATTCTTTATCTTAATAGAAAGAACAGGGACTGATAATAGAATGTTTTCATGTATGTAACTATCTGTGATCTGTGACTGACTTCTGCTCTCAATGTGCAAATTCCATTGAAAACACATGGCTTGAATCATTTTAGGCTGTTGTATTTTATATTTCAGAAATAGTGTTTAAAAGTAAAAAGTAAAGTTGTCCCTGTGCTTAATTAATTAAACACTCTGTCATAATGGTGTATGGGGGAGTGGATGTATAGATCAACATTTTCTTGATGTCGGCACTAGTTGGAGGTCAGTGGTCAGCTTCACGCTCTGACCGCTGTACCCCCGGGGGAAGAACCCCTGGTACCCATTGGATAGGAGACTGCGTGGTCCCCAGAGCCGGTCTAGACGAAGTGGAGAAGTAAAAATTCTTTCCGGCATTGGGACTTGAATTCTGACCCCTTGGTCATCCAGCCTGTAGCCAGTCGCTATACCGACCGCACTATCCTGGCTCTTAACCTTCATACTAGCTGGAGGTGAATGGTCAGCTTCATGCCCGTCGCTTTACTCCCGGGGGAAAGAGCCCCCGTTACCCACTGGATAGGAGGTTGGGTGGGCCCCAGGGCCAGTCTGGACGATGTGGAGAAGAGAAAATTCTTAACCTTACAGCAACTTGAACTCTGACCCCTTGGCTGTCCAGCCTGTAGCCAGTCACTATACTTGTTACGCTGTCCATACTCAGTATTTAGCAAATTAAATTTAAATAAAGTATGTTTGTTTTTGTTGCTGGTCATCATTGCCTCCCAGGCTAATGACACAATGGTGGCTGTCATGATAAATGTCAGGGAAATATGGGGAAAAAAGTAACCACACTCAGTTTTGTGATAATACCTCAGGATTCACTTTGATGGCTGGAGAAAAATATGAAAATTCCAAAGCAGAATAATCAGTTACGAAATCTGATAGAGACTTCCATAATGAGAATTTAAAGATTAAATGATTTTCCAATCACTGGCATTATGTATTGTCCAGAATTTTAGCACAAATAATTTGGTGAAAACAATGGTGAAATTAGTGTAAGAAATAAAGGAATTACATAAAATCTCGTCTGGTATCGCTTTGCTCTTTACACATTTTAGCTGGGTGTTGAATCTGGAACTATCTGGTGATACAACTAAGTTTAAGCCATAAAGTTAACAGTTTACTCCTTACAAAAGCCTGAGCATCAACCCGTGAAGGCATGTAGGGAGTAAATAATTTCTGCTGTGCTGCAGCTGCCTATTCAGGGAAAGATCTTCAAGTCCACATAGGAGGCTGGTTTGCCCCAAGAATAATTTTGTATGCAACATAATTTGTTTCTGGGAATTGAATCCTGTTTGTAAAGTTCACAGTAAGTCAGTCAGCAGAGATGTTATCGCAGTTTACTTACAAAGACGGGCGTTCCAACTCACCTGACACTTCAACGACATCACCAGGGACAATCTCCTTGGCACGGATCTTTTGGACACCAGATTTGTCAGCTCTTACAACTTTGCCCATTTCAGGTTCATATTCTTTCAGCGCTTCAATGGCAGATTCTGCATTTCGCTCCTACAAATTCAGAATGAACAGTATCATTGAACCTGCATTAAATGGAAACTCACCTTAATCAAAACGTCTTGGGTGCCAAGAATAATAACTCCACAGAAAAGCCAAGAGTCCCTCAGCTACTCAGATAATTTCCTTGCATTCACTGAACCAGAATATTTATAGCCATGTTCACAAGTACCTTTCACTGAACTCTGTTCTGAAGTAGATGAATACAGTGCACACTCTTCAATCCCATTTATCTGAGATTATCCCATCCACACTTATGCCGTCCACTGGCGTTTCCTACCAAAACTTCACATGTGGTTCTCTCCCATGCAAACTACCCATACAGATACAAATATGAGAATTATATTTACCTGCCACACACCAACGATGGCATTAGCAATGAGAATAAGCAATATAACAAAGGGTTCAACAAAGGCGGTGATTTGGTCATCATGTTCTTCAAACAAAGCTAGAACCTGTAATGAAAGAAGTGTACGAAATGAGTTAGAGGCTGTCCTGAGGAACCCATGAAATGAACAAGTGTTTATTTACCCCAGGTCTTTCAAGTGACAGTTGGATTAGTTAACAGTGCATAGCAGAAGAGCTAGATTTATTTAAACACTGACCAGCAGGTATTTCAATACTGGCCTGAAAGTGTACATTAGTTCAACTAACATGAAAAATGTATTATTATGTGAATAAAGCCATTTGAAAGAGCATGGGGAAAAGTTATTTAAATGTAATACATCCTCTAATAAGGATATACTGGTGATCCTGATACTGATGATGCATAACTGGTGAAGGTTAACATAAGCAGGAACAGGAAAGAACAGAGAAAACAACATACAGTGCCATTCACACCAGTTTGTGGGGTAGGTACACAAAGTGAGATCTAGGGTTTTCAGGGTGAAATGTGACACTGCCAATGTTTTGTAGGAATGATGCTAAACATTCACCAAACTATGAGAACATGGCATCACATCCCAGCTGATAGCAATCTTGATAGCTAAACGGTTATCACTAAACTGAGTAATCAGGGGCTCTTAAACGAGCATTCTGAGGTCAATGGAGGGCACTGGGAGATCCTGCTGACACCAACAAAGAGAGAGGATCTTGCATGCATCAACAGAAGTGTTTCACACATGGAAATTTTCATAATCCAATTCATCTATTAACATTGATTTTAGATAACCTGGGGTTCAAACTGGCCAAGAGCAATGACACCCTTTCTTCAGTCACATCCATCAATGCATATCCCAAGCTTTAAATGATACTTGCATTAATGAAATCAGTGAAATAATTTTTGTGTTAATCCATCTACCTATGGGTCTACAGCTCTCGAGAACCTTGGCTGCTTTTCAGTTTCCTCATCTACACACAGTTGGTAGACTCCTTGGACGGGGTTTTGTGTTAATTACGTACTTTCTGAAGCCTGGACTTCAGTTCAGACTAGCGAAAATTAGAAAGCGAGTTGATTATACAGAGTGTCCAGATAAAAGGTATCCAAAATAAAATAATTATCTCCGAAAGCTTTTATTATACATATTTATGGGTTACAAAATTACAAAGGGAAATTATCAATTTTTTTTCGGAGTATATAACTTTCTCAATAAATTTCAACGTGGGCTCCATTGGTGGCACGACAAATATCCAGACGGTCCAGCATGTTTGTTGTTACCATAGCCACAGTGTCCCTTATGCGGGCTTTCAGGTGTTGTAGGTCGTTGAGCTTAACCAGGTATACAATGTTCTTCACATAACCCCACAAGATAAATCCACTGGGGTTAAATCTGGCGACCTAGGAGACCAAGCAATTGATCCATTTCTGCCGATCTATCTCCCAGCCATCACTCTGTCAAAGTGATTCCCTAACATGGCAGAAATGTGGCGGCGCATGCGCGTAAGCCGGGCATGGAAAATAAACTTACGGGGGTTTCCTTCCGATAACATAAACCGGATAGTGTATGACAATTATTTTCTGAGATATATTTTTTTTTATTTTCGATACCTTTCATCCGGACACCTGATATATGGGGGATAGCTGCAGTATCACTGTCTACGGGGCTGATGGCCTGGTTTCGAAATATGGAGATGCGCGTTCATTTCGCGCATACTGTCATAGTACATTGTACATCTGCAAGAGCGAAGGCAGAAGCTGGTCACCTCTCCCTGGGCTACCGCCTTAACATGGTGTCACCTGGAATGTCAGTTCTTGGTATGTTACTCAAGCTAGACAGGTCGAAGAATATGTGCCAGATGAAACGAAATATGGGATTGGGCGTGGGGATAACATCACACAAACGTCTAGAATCTAATGATGGATGCCAGATGAAGAATATGCACCTGCAGTAATCAAGGCCAAGTTCTTTGAGGAGTGCAAAGCCGGAGAATGAGTAAGTTAGTAAGGTCTTTTAGTCAAGGAAGAATGGATTACTCTAGTCTTATTACTCACAGTCGGCAAGCCAGTCCTCACTACAAACAACACAGAAAAATGTGTGGGTTCTGCAAGAACGCCCAAGCTGGAATGCATAGCACTTCAACAACGCGGTGATATCATTAATCAATTAGAAACTCTCTGATCACTGGAGGGCGTGTAGGACACATTCCTTGATCACAACATTCACTTGAATCCACCCCTTGACTATCTTACAATTTGCAACTCTTGCAAGACACCGCAGTGAAAGATTAAGTTCTGTTGGTGCAAAATTAACTCCCTCGGTGATCAGGGTAAGTAAAAGTCAAGAATTTATTTTCGTGGGGGGAAAGGATAGTAAGACATAATGTTCGTACATAACGAAGCGCCAATCTGCATACAATGAACATATTACACAATGGTGAAGTTCGCGTATTTTGTGCTGTTACTATTGACGAAGTGTATGGATCATTCTTCGCCACACGACCAATAACAAATAGCATGAGAACGTGCACAAAATAAACCCGAGGCGATGCATAATACGGAAACTGAACAGTGTCCAGTGCACCACCTCACCTGCCCCCCCCCCGCTCACCTTCTTCTTCACTGTTAACAATACCTAGCAGTCCAGACGTGACTGGTTAGGGGGCGGGACGGCTGAAGGATCGGAGTTCTAGTCCCAGTAAGGGTAAGATTTTTCTTCTTTCCACGTCGTCCAGACCCGCTCTGAGGCCCACCCAGCCTCCTATCCAATGGGTACCGGAAGATTTTTCCTCGGGTGTAAAGCGGCCAAGGCGTGAAGCTATCCACTCACCTCCAACTAGCACCGAGGTCAAGAATACGTGGATCTATACATCCACTACCGCATACTTCTTCATGGCGTAGTGCTTAATTAGTTAAGTACAGGCCCAATCTTGCCTTTCTTCTGGCAGTCCTGATATCTAGAAAGTCCTTCCCTTTACGTCATGCTGAAGTGGCGGCGTTGCTAACGGAATGCAATATACTGAAGTTGGCTTCCGGTTAGGGAACCGGAGACTACGTGGTACATGTGGAAGCTATATTCCTGCATTTTCACTTCCCCGTTCTCTGCACAGATCGCTGTAGTTTCATCTGACTCCAGGTGAAGTCCATCTACTGCACATCATACCTTGTTGGGCAACCTTACGGAACAAAGTCCTGTGTTTGAATCACCCACCGAAGTAGGTAGCACCTTTCTAATGACGACGTAACGGTCCAGGCCACTAACCTCCGTTCCCGCAGCAGATGGCTACACCGTTACATGGTTCCGGGCAGTGGCTGAGAAAAGACAAAAGCTGAAACGCGATGCACTTTCAGTAACACTCTCATCACTGGATAGAGAGACTGTGTTCACTCGAATTCATTCCCTCGACTCTCTTCTATCGGGATCCGGTAAAAGATCACGACTGTGTTCGAGCCATTACCAGCGAATATGGCAAATTTAAGGCAGCGACATTACGGCAAAACTTGACATAGGACTGAAAACATTATGATGCTTGCGGCGTTATTGATTAACTTTATTTTCCATTTTAATACACAATTCATGGGCCAGTCTGGCTTCCAGTCTCGTAAACTTCTGAATCCAGGAAGATCATTCTGAATGAATCACGAAATTTCGCATGAATAGCTGCTTCAAATTATATTGTTTCGGCCGTGGGGAGGATCGGTGGGGGAATATGAAATAGGTGGCCATAAACACAGAACTCTGCACAGTTTTGCACCGTCAGCCCCGACCTGAGTGCATATGCAGGCGGCAGGCCAGTCTGGATCCGTTCAAATCTTTCCAGACACTTCATTCGCAGTTTCTGACTCCCGTTTTTTTCCCTACCCAGAACCACTCTCGGATTGAAACACGCGGCGGTTTTTGTAACTGTGAGCTCGTTCGTTTTTCTTCTAAAAGGGGCATCTTTTATATTTTTTCCTTTTCACATGACCAACCCTTACCCAACTGGAACAATGTTGGGATCTATTCATTGATGGATTATAATTATTAACGTGCACAGTGGCACAACAATCAGCGAATACGCAACATCCCTGCTGGCAAGAATTGTGGGTCCACCCCCACCCAATTCAAGGCGGAGAGACTCTGGCCCAGACAAGTCCACTGACTTCTTGAATGTTTTCACCCACTCTGACAGGGGTTTCCTTAAAATTTTAAACCATTAACTTATTACTCGTATTGTTCCCATGGAGTAGAGTGTAAATTTGCAAGAAAAAAATTAATATAAAAAAACAGGGTTTAAACCTTGGTATATTAAATTCACGGTCTTTCACTTCCGGATCCTTGTCAAATGTTAGTAGCCGTGGGTTGGCTGTTCCGATCCGTCGCAGATATTAGCTATAGAATTCTCCGCAATGGTTCAAAGACAAACTCTATGTCCCGTTAATGAAACGCAGTTTTTTTTTTGTCTTACAAGAAACATTAAAATTAACGTACAAGCCACGAACTCATGAATTATGTAATAACGCTTATGAAACTGCTCGTTAAGATGGAGATGAAACTTCTAGTCTGTTCCATTTTACCGCCAACTTGAGAATAAAATTAGGTCCGCCATTTCCTCACAGCTGACGTCAAAACACAACTTAGAGCAGCGTTGAGCGATAAGCGTGGAATGAAGTAGACTTGTATGCATGCGTCTGTCTTATGTAATGACAAGTCACTTTTATGACAGCTGCAGAAGTGGAGTGGGGTCTGCCTCCCTTCTTACTACTCTACTTGGAACCAGCGTGTTTCCGACGTTTCGAAGGTTATTCAAAGGCGGAGGTTACACAGCGTCGAACGAAATCCGAAGGTGAATGGTGGTTAACTGACGGAGAGGATCGGCTGATCGTACGGAAATGAGGACGCTCTGCGTCTGACGATGAAAGAGGTGCAAGTGAGGCACAACTGCTCTAAGCCAAGGATCGCCAAACGTACACCCTTTTACAATACAATGATCGAAAATTCTTCATCTTCTTCAAGAGTGGGGCTGATCTGTTGCGACTCCAGTCTGATCTATCCAACTCTTTCCACGCATTTCTACACTTATCCTTCACGTCTATACTCTAACATATCCTTGGTGTCCTGTGCTTCTGCGTTCGCCACGCGTGTTCTAACCGTTTGGCGTGTATTCATTCACATTCTCATTAATGGTGCATACACCGAAGTTGTGTCAATTACATTTCATTTCTCTTCTAGTGTATCCGTGAACTCGTATATCGATCTCAGGAATCTCATTCTGTTGCCTGTATGTGGCTCTTATCTTCCTGTCCCCTGTCCATACTTCGCTACCCAGTGAAGTTGTTGGCTGTCTCACACAAGCCTCTGAATGTTCCCATTTATTAATTAATATCTAGTCCTTGTCCCCCAAAATAAGACATGTAGCTTCCCAGACGCTCGAATGTGTGGGCTGTTTTAACAATTTCGTTTTCTATAACCACTTTTGATTTCATGGAAGTCTCCCTTCATTTCTTAACTGCTCGGTGACGATCGCAAAGCACCTGGTGATTTCCCTTCTACGGATCGAAACTCTGTCGAGGTCTATAGATTCAGCTTGTGTTCATGTGTTACATGCAAACAATGGTGACAATGTCTTGATGTGAAAACAAGATACAGTAAACAAGCTAATTCACTCCCCGGACAAAGTTCTTCTTCAGAAGGTAGTAGTGGCTCAGCTACTCAAGAAATTCACACGAATTTTATACGGCCCAAAGTTTCACAAAATCCACAACTGGTCACTATCCTGAGCCAACTGAATCCAATCCATACCCTCTCATCATATCCCTCGTAACCACAGCAAGGCGCAACCTCAGGTTGCGAATGGAGAAAACAGCTGACAGATATAGCGCAGCAGTGCATATACTGAACAAGAAGTTTGAGACAGCCGATAAGGGGCGGGCTTTCAGTCTAGCGGTTGGATAGCGGGGGCCAGGGGAGGGGGCTAATAACTTCTTGCCGTAGAAGAACAGCATGGTACGAAATATCACACAGGGCCTCTGGCTTGGACGGATGTTTTGGAACACAGGACAAAAGCTATCCGAAATGTGGTAAAATGTTTCAATTCGTATCTTCCTTTGAACGATTCATACGGTGTCTGTTATTAAATGACACGCTTCTTCTAGGTGACCGTCACTTATCCCCGCTATGTTTATGCAGCGCTGAAAGAAATGTAAGAATGCAAGGGATTTGCAAGGGACGACCGACTATTTAAAGGTGTCATCTCGCCTAAGCGTTATCACCCCCTTCTCCACACAAAAGAACCCGGCCGTCTCTTATGCAGAAATTGCTTTACCCGAGTCAATTTTACTCGATTTCTGAAATAGCTGTACCAATACATGAGCCGAGTCTACGGTGAAAGTCTGCAGTGGTCTCACATTTAAGCACGATTTAATACTCACACTGACAAGAGATATTCTATTAACACAAAACCGACAGAATGCTAAGCTGCCAGCCTTCGTCCTCTGAATACGCCAGACTAACATGGAAACCCAATCCAAAACAAGAGGCAGAAATGCCAGTTCAACGCTAGACTGCAGATGGGTCTACTTAGAACTCACACCCACTTATAAGAAATGTTTTAATTACACGCGCAGGCTTTGTGGGGAATTTTCCCTCTGAGGGTGTCTAAATAATGGCTTCTTCCTCTACGTCAGCCATGTCAAACATGCGGCCCCTCAACTTTTAGAGCTAACTGATATTAAAATCAATACTAAAATTTTAGTAGAAATATTTTTTGTAAAGACAATTTCCCAACAGACAAGAAGACAAGAAGTCTTTCGCAGACATAAATTAGCAGGCTGCAGGAACAGTGATTCTGAGAATTGCAGAAGGGTTTGTCCAACTAACGGTTTGTAAACTTCGTGAAGGACAAACTATTTTATTTCAGAAGGTTAATGCACTAAAATCCGCACAGCCTCACCACCCCAAGTATTTCCAAGAATCCCTTTTGGAGGTGTAGTAAGAATGCAAGGAGGGTGGCAACTGACAGACAAGTGCAAGGGACTTCTACCTTCAAAACTAGCTTGCAACCCCAGTCATTTTCTAATGGGATGCTAGCAGACTTTCACGTTTATGACCATTGAGACAAGATACACCTTCCTACTAGTCCGGTAGTCTCTTGTACATTGTCATTCAGTTCATTTTCACACAGCGACAGGTGCTGATGTAACACTGTGATGAACGTATACAGGTTATAATTAAACATTAAATTATCAACTACGAGTTTTCTTGCATATGTACAGTAACTTTTAAAGGGCAACATCGCTTTTAAAAAATTCAAGTAGCAAAAAAAGAACTACTGAAAGTGAGCGCCGTGTTTTTCAAGAAAAATGGAAAATCGCTTATTTCTGTCGTGAAATAGAAGGTAAAATTACATGTTTGATTTGTGAACAAGATATAAGTATTCCACTTTAGGTAATTATATTGAAATTATTCCTAAATAATAAATAGAATTAAATTTCCTTGTATCAAAATCTAATGTACGTGTATATTTCTCTTTTGAAGTGCGGCCCTCGACTATTATTTATAGGGCTGAGGTGGCCCTCTATACAAGCTGAGTTTGACATGCCTGTTCTACGTCAACACGTTGGCCTTAGCCTGAAAAAGACTACGGAAAATCACCGACTTCCTCAGTCAACACAATCATCCCGATAAGAATTCTAATCGGGTACCTTGCAACACGCCGTGATGGACGATTCTTTCTGAACTTCGCTCGTAGCTTCAAAATGGGAATCTGCAGCTATCGCTATCAAACTTTCCAGGACCCATCAAAAGAAGAGGCGAAGGGAAGTGTCGCCTGCGTAGTGCTTGTAGCATAGTGCCAAGAACTGTGCGCAAAACGAGCAAAGGGAGCGCGGATTAACTTAGTTAACCCCAACTTCCCCCTACACAACTACTGCCACCTTTGCTGATGACACAGCTATATTAGCCTCCGACCCTAATCCAGTCACTGCATCCCTCAAACTTCAAAACAATCTCAATTCCATAGAAAGCTGGCTCTCACTTTGGCGACTAAAAGCAAATGAAACTAAATCCTATCACGTCACATTTTCCAACCGCAAAGCTACGTGCCCTCCTGTCTACCTCTGCAATGAGCCTCTCCCCCAAACAACTGAAGTCAAGTACCTTGGATTCCATCTTGACCGCCGCCTCACGTGGAAAAAACATATCTTCAACAAACGAAAACATCTGGGCATCCTACTCACCAAACTACACTGGCTACTTGGACGAAGATCTAAACTAACTCTAAACAACAAGCTCCTCATTTACAAAATCATCATCAAACCTGTGTGGACATATGGCATTCAACTATGGGGCTCTGCTTCGAACACCAACATTGCCATCTTTGAGCGATTTCAGTCTAAAGCTCTGCGTCTGCTAACGGACGCCCCTTGGTATGTCCCCAATGCCATCATCAGACACGATCTACAAATACCTACAGTTCAAGAAGAAATCAGTCGACTAAGTTCGAAATACAGATCACGGCTCAACATGCACATTAACCAAGAAGTGTCTCAACTCTCTGCACCCCCGCCTCTCCGCAGACTGAGAAGACATCTTCCACATGATCTCCCAAACAGATTTCTTGTATAATGTAGTATTATTATTTAGATCTTAAGTCCCTAGTTTGTAAGTATTCTCCCACAAATCATACCAGACTTTATCTACTGCACAAGGAGCACCGCTAATGAGCGGTATTCTACACGTTCTTTTTCTTTCCTTTTCACATCATTATGCTAAATGTATTAACTCAGACTGCATAATAAATATGGGAGTCTCTAAAAAAAAATAAAAAGACTTAGTTAAGAGTTGTATCTGGTCGAAAAGGGCCCCTAACCGAGATCGGAACTATGTGTCTGCCTTGTACTCACGTAATTAGGAGCTTTCAACTTCCGAGTGCAGTATCCACGTTTGACATAACTGAACTTCTGCAAGCATGAGGTCTTTATTATGAATCTCGATCCATTTCGCCCCAAACTAACGAGCTGACCACAAGTAGAAAGACAAAAGAAAGGGAAAACAATTACTTAGGAATGCATGTTACTATCAAAATGGTGCCTACCTATGTGTACCCTCGAACCTTGCGATACGAGTGTACACCACCGGTCTCTCCCTTCGGCTGTTTACATTTAGCCGTCGTTAGCTGCGTGGAAGGGTCGGAGCACTACAGGACCCGAGAACGGGGGGCGATAACGAGGAATGTTATGATTAGTATAAAAACACCCACGCCGACAGCGGTCACTAGCGCCAGACTGACGTAGATTCTTCAGTCGCGTGATAAGTAATGACGTAAGTGAACGCACCACAGAACCACGGCACACAAATAGAATTTTCCAGATCGGAACAGGATGCAAACAAGAGCAGAATTAACGTCAAATATGGAGAGAACACATGACGGACTGAATAGTTATTCTGTGATCGTTTGCAAGCATTCTTTCAAATTTGGATGAATCTCAACTATTCTAGTCCCCTGATGAAATTCTTATTCAATCGCAGACACTGGCATAACCAGTCTGAATAGAACGAATACTGTAGGAACATATGTAGCCACTCTCAATCCCAGTTCGAATTCCTAACGACTTCAATCCGCTAACATCTGGTCGGAACGCTCTCTGTCGCCGATATTCGGTAAGTTTCCAGAAAAGAAAGGTTACGGAGTCATAATTCGATTACATGTGAAAGAGGAAGGCGAAAGATAAGACTGAAGCCCTAGGAACAATAAATATTATCTTAGCAGAATTCGAACCAGATCTCAATTACATCACAGAGAAGGCGCTGGCAAAACCATATTAAAGCAGCTGGCCGTAGCCTATAAGAGTTATCTGGCTGGTTGATGAGTAGGGGCTGTGAAATGTTATGCACTGGTTTCGAGACTAATAAACTTAGCTATATAACACCAGGGAATCCTGCTCAAGTTTGCAAACGGCGATTCTCCTAAAATTTGTCAACTTCCCTCTTCTACCTTCAGTCCAAGTTCGAACTGCTGGCACGAACACGTGTGGCCCTGTTGTGTCTGATACAGCGCCACAGAAACGGAGAATAACAATCTCAAGCGACGTGTCAAGCTGCGGGACGGCGCTACCGACACGTACGAAAAGATTCGCAAAGCGTTTCGTAACGTGCTCAAATATTTCGGTGGCACAGGGACTTTGTAAACGGCGATGTGGACACCCAGTCTCCATGAGAACAGGCACAAACCTCGGCCTCTGAGGGCTACCATTCGTCAAGATGGACGTTTGACAATTGGAATGATTAAGGACTGCAGGGCCCAGCAAGCGGTTGCACTAGAGCTGAACACGAGAACAGCGTGTGCAAAGACGGTTCCAAGAAACCGGAATGAGGATCAGAAAGTTCGTTGAAACGAAGTGTCAGTAGAAATGCTGGAACGGCTCGAAACTGAACCAGGGAACCAAGAGGCAGAGTGAGGAGCGGCACACGCCAGTCTCCAAAACATGAGCAAATACAAAATCAAGGCAATGTCATCATTTTGTTTCGAATCTCGCTGTGTAGTTCGTAAAGAATTTGTATCTCTTGGTGTCACAGTGAATGAGCCCTGGAGGGCGATGCGAATGGAATGGAAATTGCAGACGAGTGGATCCGTCAGCTTCTTCACCAGGCCAACGCGCCCGCACACACTGCACTGTCAGTTCCTGAATTTCTGGAGAAAGAGTGCATGCCCGTGCTTCCAGTTTGTCACCTTGTGATTTCTACTTGTTCTCTCGAAACGTTACCCATATGCCTTGAGTTCTTCGATTTAATTAAACAGCAGGGATTGTCATGCCGTGTCATCTCATGCCTTGAGAACCGTTTGACTCATTTCAATGAAATGTTATATTCGAGATGCTCGCTCGTTCTCCCCGCCTGTTTTTACGCTCTCTCAGAGAGAGGATGAAAGGTTGGCCTTCACAAATACAGAATCTATCGGCCGCCAGGCCTGATCCGCTACGCATCACCTTCTAATTTACAATCGTCGTCGTCATGAGCAGTCCTCCTGCAAGACTATCTTCAGAGAAGCGCATCTGGTGCAAACTGACTACGCCACAGGTGCGCTGTCGGAGCCAAACGGTATTTCAGTAAGTAAGTTCTAAAAGTTTGTGACGACGGTATATTATGTTTCTGGAGATTATCCATCGTCCTCTCTTTTACCTGAAAACGGAGACAGAATCAAATCTCCGAAATGCAGTGTTTTGAAAAATAAACACAGGACGATGGGTATTCCGTCTTTTGTCGCCTGGTCCCAACGATAACGGTGGTGGGACAGTATAACTGTGCTGCTGCTATTGCCACCACCAGTACTACTACTACTACTACTACTACTAGTACTACTTAAGTAGTAGTAGTAGTAGTAGAGGAGCAGCTGATGTCAACAGTAACACGAACTACAAATCAAATTATCGCCATACTAGAGTGTAACGCGTGAAGCTGTGCTCCTATGAACAGGGTCGCTCCGCAACCTTGTGAATCAGTAACCCCGAACTGATATGTTCTGGAGGCCGTCACACTGCAGAAACGCGAACTGGGGAAGTGATGACAAGGGATATGATATGTGGAATCGCGCCCAACCAGCATGAGGTGGGTAGTCAGGCTGCCTGTTATTCTCCTGCATCCCTCCAGATCATTCCTTCCACGCTTCTAACGACTCACCGAGCACTCATAATCACACCGCCCCTAGTTCCGGGCCACAAACCCTCCCTTCCACATGCAAATACATGACGTAAGACGATCGACTGGAAGGATTTCAAACAATATATGTTTACATACGCCGAACCCGGATGCAAACATCGTCGTCGTCAGCATCATCATCATCGTCGGCGTTTTCCTTGACTCTAAACTGTACTTCCTTCAGTACGATTATTTTCTCGTGGCACAAAGTTCTTCAGCCTAATAGGGACGATTACGTTTCCCTTTTCTTCATTAGGTAGTGCTTCAGCTGCTCAGTGTCCACATAAAGACAAGGAATTCAACTGAACTACATTATCACTGCTCTTTCCAAGAAAAGCGCCTACGGCGGCGGTCATGAAGGCCACGAAAACAGCTGCATACAGCCGGCATCCAGCCCCATAATCGAATCAGGTTAACTCACGAAGGAGAGGTCAGTTCTAGCCTGAGGATGGATATATAGAGCACGGTATGTTCTGCAAGGGGCCAATTTTAAGTTACCGCCACATAATTTTACTGGCAGAGCCAAAGAAAACCACGAGAAACCTCATGATTTCGTGGCCAGGTTCCACTGTTGATCCAACATGAATGCACCGAACAGATCAATGTTGTCAAATACTGAGTTTCATTTCGTAGTTGGTTTTCTAAATGCAGAGTTCGTAATATTTACGAAAGTCTGGAAAAGTGTTACAGCTAAAATTAGACGTGCAAGTATTTATTTGTTCGCAGGCTATATAGCGCCGCTCTGTTTGCTGCGGTGGCGGAACGCGACTTTAACAAAACTGTCAGCCGAACCATGAGGCACAGGAAGGTCGTGAAAAGTGAATACGCCTCGTACATCTTCGGGCAACTATACAAATCTCAACCAAAAATGCTTAAGTTAGAGAATAAAGGGGAAGGAAAAGTGAACTGACAAAAATGGTTAGCGACGTCTGAGCGTTCCTTTCTATTACACCTTGCACGTTAGTTCCACGTGACGACTTTCTTTTCAGTGGAAATATCTGGCAAAGATGCACAAGTTCGGACGGTTTTCTGTGTCTTGAAGAACTTTTCTTCTCAACTGCCATTAATGGTAAGTTAGCGAATCCCTCCTGAGCCTGCGTGCTGCGAGGCGAGTGTGGCCCTCTTCAAAGCATAGGATGATCGATCGACAGACAGACACGCCGATTGTTGAAACGGTTAATAACACAGCAGATAGTTTTGCGACTCCTGGTAAAGCTGAAGCGATAACATATCTGAGTAGGTCTGACATACTGCACTGCATAACGGGAAGTTCTGTGTGGGGAAGAGAATACAAATTCCGTCCGTACGATTTTAATTACGTCTCACGCAGTAACTGGGAAACTTCTAAGAACGGCGTTTAAAGTTTCAACTGTATAGAAGTAAAACGAGCTTCAGTTTGGGGTAAAAAAAGGTAAAGCGACCCCTGTAACAGGCCGCGAAGGCCCATAGGGTGGTGAGAGGTCGACGCTCCCATATTTTCTAGATAAACGGCTCACAGATGTCTGTGAGGTTCTCGGCCTTATGCGCCGGCCGCCCTTTACACCCCAGCAAGATTCCTGGTACTCATTTCTGTTCGACGCTTAGTCGACCTCAGGGCTATAGCGCGGCTGGAAGGATTATGCCAATTGAAAAATCCAATGACCTCATCGGGACTCAACCCCGCGACCTTCCGGCTCGTAGCATAGTGCCTCAACCAAGTACGCTACCTCGTGTCCCCTCTAGTTTGAGAATTTCAGCAAATCGACTCGTCAGCCGTCCTCTCACAGTGCTGTAATCGTACATCCTTCGCTTGAAATTGTTCAATTTTGCCTATGATGAGCCAACTTAATGACAGACCTACCTGAGGCTTGGATCCTTTCTGCGACCATAACAGTGCCATTAGCATCTGTAATTTACGTTCTGTGCTATCCTCCGTTATGCTTTTTTTTTACACATAATATCATGGCCGAACACTCAAGTTTCCGAACCAGACTTGTGTTGTTATGCTGACATCATTTGTCAAGCGGGGCTTATCAAAATGTTCATCTCAAGCACACGAATCAGCCGTGGCTTATTTTAAAATAACATCCCCAGATGTTTTAGGAGTGAGAGGAAACCTCGAGCGCCCAACTGACTGAGTGCTCTTCTGACATTTACGTCCCAAATACAAAAATACGTGTAGCAAAACACCTCCAAAAAGCCAACAAGACTCATCTCCTTCGGCCTTCATAGATTAGGCCCTCCGGGCTACTCCCGGTTCCGAATTTTGGCAGGGTTATTGGCCTGCTGTTAAGACGTGTATTTACACAAGAAGAAACGCGGATATACATGTAACGAGGTGTAACCAAGATCGTATGCATCTTAGTCTGTGTGGCCGCTTGAATACCGGGGCTGTATTCTACTTCTTCATGTCTTCAATGCTACATACCCAATTCACAAAATCGGCCTCGCCCATCCTTGTAGGAGGCGAGTTTACACTGATACACACCTGTCCCTGCTAAGAGTTGGCTGACACTGAAATCAGCATTAACTCACGGTTATAGAAACATGCCTAGCTGCACTGATGTAAGTACGTCAATACGCCCGTCTTCAGAGACTTCAGGCGTGCATTACAGAGGAAAATAATGCCTTACTGTATACTTACGAATGAGATGATAGCTGCTAACAATAAGATCTTCACTAACAGATCGTCGAATTGCTCCAAAACCAACTGCCATATTGACTTGCCTGTAACAAACGAAAATGTTACAATTACAATCTTTATAAGGGTTTCCTTTTTTTTTAAGTTTCTTGAGGTGAGGTGAGACTGAGTACACTTTGTACGTCGGCCATCAACTGGTCTATTGTACCAGCCCTGGACGATGAGTGTGGAGAAGTTGGTGGAATGAGAACTGGCAGGGGAAACCAAAGTACTCGGAGAAAACCTGCCCAGCGCCATTCTGTCCACCACAGATCCCATATGACCTGACATGGGTTCGAACCCGGGCCGCCAGCGACTAATCGTCTGAGCTATGGCACGGCCTTTATAACGCTTAGGTCAGTCCACGCCTAAATGCAACTTCAGGCTAGACTAATCGTGTAAGAAAACAGGAAGGTAACGGTACGGTTGTCCTGCTTCTTTATGTACCACACTATGCCGACGTATGGGGGAGTGGATGCACAACTCCGCGCAATCTTAACCTTGACATTACGTTATGTGTGTTCGGTCAGTTTCACATCCCGGCCGGTTTATCCTCGAGGTAAAAGCCCCCGGTACCCAATGGATGGGAAGTTGGGTGGGCTTGGGGCCCACGCAGGCGGTCTGGACGCTGTGGAGAGGAATACATCTTTCCACCGACTGGGCTATTGGAATTGGAAGGACACTCGCACTATCATACACAGATCTAGCACACACGCAGCAGATAATCCAGGCTGGAGGGCATCGGCGCATCCTCGTGCAGGAAAGTAGAAATAAATACATAGGCAATTCCAAGTGGCTCCATCATACACAATGGTTTAGCTACGAAAGATAAGATAGAAATTCTTCCGAAGTTTTATTTAAGATAAGCCTCAGCATCTACAAGCAGTTTCATTCACACATGGGTCTACTTCAATTCCAAGACCGCCAATAACTATTTAAAAGAGGTAGTACATAAAAAGAAAAAACGAAAAGAAACTCCGTGGCCTGTAGTTCGCAAGCGAACTATATCGACCGAGCAACCGCCGCTTGTCGGCGAAGTTAGTGCCAACTTTTCGGATAGCGGGCGTGACGTGGCCAGCGCAACGAATCCCCACGGCCGTTAATTTCGGTTTTCTAGACCGGAACCGCTATTTACTTGAACTTGCTCCTCAATTATCCTCACGAGGCTGAGTGGACCCCGTTCCAGACCCACTACTTCTCAGAAAATCGGGTAGAGCCGGGAATCGAATCCGGACCTCTGGATCTGTAGGATCAGCCCCTCAAAAGCAAGCACAGATGTCAGAGTAAGCTGACTTGTTCCTCTGGCTGCAAAAGGCCAGCACGCCGTGAGTCAGACTATCAACGGGAGGTTTCTTCTCTGAGTTTTGAAACAGTACAGAGTGAGGACTTTCCGGCCGCCGGCCACAATTGTTGCCAGATAAGGGGTGCATCCTGCTCCATGAAAACGGACCCTGTCACGGGGCTTCCCCTTTCCAAGAATGGTGGACCGGGAACACCTCGCTTACTAGCCCGATATCCTCCCCTATCACTTCTTTTTTCTCCTCCTTACATTAAATAATCACCTCACGGGATCACTTCTGCCAGCTTCGAAATTTGGAAACAATGCCGGAATTCACGTACAGGGAGGGAAACGGATGGAAACAGATCACTGCAGTTCAGAACAAGATTTAATACAGCACCATAACTACAATCTCGTTATCTGCGAGATTTCGCATGTCCCAACCTACGCGACTCCCACGACACAATGTTAAGGAAGAAAAGACAGAATACTTAAGATTGGTGAATCGACGTAAATGTAAGAGGTCGTAAGATCGTTAAGTTTATTTGTAGGATTTCTAAGAGACTGAGGCGTAGTCCTCAAAACTAGTCCAGGTTGAAAGAAACGGGCATGAATTATGGCACGATGCCCATTTCGCTGTTACTTAACAACAACCTTGCACTTTCAAACGCAGAACCAAACAATAAACCGCTCACGAAATGCGCACACTAAAAAAAGAACTGACATTTCCGCCTCAAACAGACAGGTAGGAAGTCAACCCTAAATTCTCATACTTTCCATGTACACTTCTAAAAAATTCCTTCCGTGTATATATTTTAAAGAAACCAATTAACAGAATTATGATCATGGTCTTCTGGGACGTAAGGCCGCTCAGTTTGATAGGTAGGCACCGACATTTCGGAGAAACCTACTGCGTCCATCAGTAGAAGCACGTAGTTTATTTAACGGCGTTGTCAGTATATAGCATCGAATGGTTCGATGGTCAATAATGAAGTTGAAAGGACGTGCAAGAAAGCTGTGTTAATCCAATTTAATGCACTATGACGGCATTTATATGAAGGGACTTAAGAAAACCACGAATAATCTCATACAGGATAGTCTGCATTTGGGCTGATTCCAACCTAGCACCTCCTGAATACAAGCTAGAAGAGCACCGCTGAGCCAACTGGCTCTGTAGGGCAAAGGAGTGAACCTTAAGCCTCTCAAAGCGGCCTCCGTAGTCTAGAGGTAACGTTCCCACCTCATGACTCGTAGTACGCGGGTTCAAATACCCGGCGGAGGTCGTCGAATTTTTAAGGGCGGAAAAATTCAGGGAACAAGTCCTCCGGGAGGGACTTTAAGCCGTGGGTCCCGTGTCGTAGCTTTACGGCACGTAAAAGAACCTCATACCTCCAAAGGAGGTCACTGAGCCAAAATTGCGGACGTTTCCCGCCCAACAGCAGTCACTAATACCTCCGGTAGATTGGGGAAGCATTATAGATACTTCTCAGCCAGTAGAGCCGGTCTCGCTGGCTGGGCGGGACTGATGGTAAGCACCAATACCGGTAGGATATAGAGGCTGGTAGAAATCATAGAGGGAAGCACAATGGACCACTACAGGTCTAAGTGAATGGGGAAACCCACCCTCTCTAATAACTAACTAACTAACTAAGCCTCTCAAGGGCCTTACAATAAACAGTCGCCTATGTCTGACATGACTCGGTGCTCTGAAAAGCATCAGGCCGCCGCCCTCGCTCGACCATAACGCTGCTCTCAGGAAATCAGGAAAAGTACAAATAACCCGACGGGGCAGCACGTCCCCGTTCGTGTGAGGGCCGGTTACCTCAAACATGCAGCTCAATGTACTGCGTGACGGTAAACACTCGGTTTCGGATTGGCAATTTCTTGCTACGTGCAACTAACTTGTCACCGCGAAGACAGATGTGGCCCACTGCTGGCCTCCTTTCGACGGTTAAAAACTGCGTCAACGTTTACCACTTCCAAAAAGGGAAATAAACCACAGTGTTAGTTCCCTTCACACTCAACCAGTTATACTAACCAAATGTAATTCAAATTTAGAATCGCCTTAAAGGTCGCTTACCTGTTTATGTCCATTTCTTTTAGCCGCTACCAATTCGTCACAGAACAAGAATAACTCAACCTAAAGGCCTGTCTAGGGCTGGACAAGGAATTTACTGCTCATAACTGTATACAAATTTCATACTGCACTGTATCTGTGCTAAAGCATGCATTAGCCCTTCGTGTTTGTTCCGCGTGTGCTGTGCGCTTATCACCTTCACTCGTAACGCTTTCAAAAGAAGTACAACAACAGGTCAGTTGAAGAGCGGTCTTCACTGAAACCGCAGTTCAGTGTTTAAGGTCTGTGCACTGCTACGTGCATGTGAATACTGCCACAATTCCCATCAGTTTCTTATCACAAATTTTAAAAGATATTCACTCCGAGCCAGTCACTCCTTCCCCGATGTTGATATGCGTGTAAAGCTTTACAAATACAACAGGACAGAATTCCTACTTTGAAAAATTGTAGGTATTTCATAAGTGATCTGTTAGTGACATTGCGAACCTCGTTAGTTTTGGCATAATTTCGAATGCTTATTACCAACAGATACGGCAAGATTCTCAACTTGTCACGAGATCATATTCATGTTATACGATTTATATAAAAAAACTCCTGTTACTGAGTCACATAAGTACATTAACAGGTCTGGACTACTCCATTAGCTGTGTCGTTCAAAAAGTCGTCATAATTCTTTCACTTCACTCGGTGCTTCTCATACGCTTTACTGCTGGAGGACCCCTTATGGTTACATAATAATTACGAGGATCCCTAGAAAAACTTAATACAATTTCTGTATCTACGGACATTATCTGTCTCCAGACACAGTGACTGGGCCCATCTGGGTAGTTTCTTACCTAAAGACGGAGACAGAATCAAGTCCCCAAAACGTTGCGTTAAAAAAAAAAAAGACAGCTAATGCCCCAAAACACAATAATTGAATTAATGTATCACAGTCAGAAACTTCTAGATCTCGTGACCGCGCGGTCTAAGGCATGAACCGTCTTCGACCGCTGGCACACTCGGGTTGTGTGTTCCAATCCCACTCGAGGCATGGCTGTCTGCGTGCGTTTTTTCTGTCTTTGTTTTGTTCTGTAAGTAGGCAGCTGCCTTGCGACGGGCCGATCCCCCGTCCAAGGTCAAACAAGGGGCTGCAGAGCCATAGAGAGAGGTATATGCAGGGAGGATCCCTGATGCAACATGTGGACGTGTTTGCTGGCCACACGAGCATTAAAGCTACACACAATTTTGAAATGCTGCAACCCCACTTCGCGTTATGCATTAAGCCTATTTCGCTACATCATTTTATTGGCCCATATCTTGCGATCGCTGTTTCGCATAGATATGTACATGGAAACGCAAGCAAGCTTCTCCACAGATAAGCTTGAAATGAGTGGAAACTCCTTCATGAGAGCCGGAAAGTTATTCATAAGGACTTCGTGTATGTATCTTTCGAACTCATATCTGATGAAACGTCAATTAATTCGTCATATTGTTCTGCAAATAATCCTTGCTCAGTGAGGGGGGCATAAACGGGGTTCGGAATCATCGAAAACCTTCTCACTGTTCAATTATGACTCGAACATTTGATACCTGGTTTCCAAGTTCAACGCCCCCTCCCCCCCAAAAAATAGGAAAACGGACAGTGCAATCTGTTTCAACCCATATCCTCCAAAACTCTATTTTAGGTAAGAACAGAAATGGGTACCAGGAATTAAATAAATAATTTTCCTGGGGAGTAAAGCGCGGCCGGCGCGTAAGGTTGACAACCTTACCGCAATCTTTGAGCCGATTGTCTAGATAATGTGGGACCCTCAACGTCTCACAACCCTATGGGCCTTCACGGCCTGTTACGGGGATAGCTTTACTTTTTACTCCCCTTTTCACGTCCTGAGATAACCGTGATATTAGTACTTGCGAATGATAAACTACATGTCCGTTTGCCAGATATGTCAGCCCCTTGAGCCACACAGTGTCATACAGACGAGATTAAGTTGGAAGGGATGTTCAGCTGCGAATAACAACATTTCTGAGCGCAATGTGCACGCACGAACCCAACCTGTGTCTCGTGATAAGCATCACACCTCCACGTGTAGCAATGTAAATGCCACCCATTTCGTCACAAAAGGTCCTCAACAAATGTTCTTGGATTCAACGGTCTAGATTGTATAAAATCTACAACGGGCGAAACCCCGTCTAATATGTGTGTCAGTGGGATCAGAATCTTTTTCACAGCAAGCGCGTAACGACGAGTGACAGGATTCTACTTGAACACCAACAATAAGTAGATTCTAATGGGTTGTGACGACGGTGGATGACACACAGAATTACTGGGGTTTTGGACTTTTTGGTAACAGCACACGAAGTTTCTGAAACTGGATCTGTTTCCGTCTTCAGGTGAGAAAGGAAGGCACCTACTCAGCTGGGCCCCTTAGAAAGAGCAAATCTCAATCACTGGTCTAGTAGGCAGAACTCTGCACATAAGCATTTGCGCTTCAACTTGACTGTCACACAGGTACACGAACAGTATGCATCGAAAACACTACCCGTGCGAGTACTGTACTTGACAGGCAGTCGAATTTTGATTGTGGCTCAGAACTGTTTGCTTTGTATAAAGAAACGCGTGGAATGTACGAGGTTCGCTAATGACAACCGCTGGGTGTGCTGCTCTCTTCGGTGTATCTTGTGTTGACATGTATTCCCTCTACCCAAAGGAGCACACGACGGCCGCAATAAAAAAGGGAGGAAGAACAGGCATCCTATGACATCAAAACTAGTAATAATGATGTACTTTAAGAGTACCACTGACAAAGTGCACAGTGCAGTGGATTCCTCAAAGAGTGTTGCCTGAACATGGCCCTGTATGGCCGGAACACGTAGCGCATAAACATACAAACATTTTAACGAACAATTTAGTGAATTAAGTGCTGATTTTTTTTTTCCTTGGCACTACAGCCCCAGTGGGCCTAGGCCTACCTCCATGAACTCCGTTCACTTCGGTTTTTCTAGATTTACACATACGGTAGGACTCCTTGGGCGAGTGATCAGCTCGTCGCAAGGCCTCTACCTGTAGACAAACACAGAAAAACGCACACAAACATCCATGCCCTGAGTGAGATTCGAACCCACG
Organism: Cryptotermes secundus; assembly: GCF_002891405.2. Classification (NCBI taxonomy): domain Eukaryota; kingdom Metazoa; phylum Arthropoda; class Insecta; order Blattodea; family Kalotermitidae; genus Cryptotermes; species Cryptotermes secundus. The sequence goes on from NW_019724748.1 coordinate 133,083, forward strand.
ATCCCGGCTTCCGAGCGAGCGAAGATAGTGCATGCCTTAGACCGCTCGGCTACCGTGACCGGCTAAGTGCTGATTAGTGTCATCTAAATCTACAGTGATATTGTTGCATTATAGACGGTAGATTACAAATGATCTTAAGAGAGATAGGATGGGGTGGTATGGATTGGATTGATTTGGCTTAGGATAGGGACCAGTGGAGGACTCTTATGAACACGGTAATGAACCTTCGGGTTCCATAAAACATTGCGAAATTCTTGGGTAGTTGCAAGACTGGCAGCTCCTCAAGCTCCATGAAGCTGGTTAAGGACACTGACTTCGCGTTAACTTCTCTTTGAAATGTGTGATCACTTTACACACATCTTCTTTACAAAAATTCATTTATACGTACCGCAGACCTGCGTTTCTCGCTTCTTTTTTAAGCATTACAGTTCTTAAAAAACTGTTATGTATCCGAAATAAGCAACCACCCCCATCCGACAACAGGCTTCCATTTTAGCTGACCCGCCTTCACAACTTTTTGGTTTTTATTTTTTGAATATATGCTGATCATAATAGGCGAAAATCCTAACCAGACGCATTAATACAAGACGCAACACGCCTGGCGTCTTTCAGCGGACTGGGAATTATTGGCGCAACAAGGTTCAGTTATACGCTGAGTGTAATGCCTGCCAATTTCATAATCTGTTATGAACCGCTGGTAACTGCAACATGCTGTTCTGTTCACAGCTAACCTCTTTATCCACAAGTACGTTATTTCTATACTTTTTTCTAGTGCTTCCTGTCCCCGTATCTCGCTAGTGAAGCGATTGCGACCATACATTAATATGACTTTCAGCTCGCCTGTTTAGAAACACGATGCTTATATTGTAGACGTGTAACAAAGACTAGTCCTGTACATGAGAAACTTTTGTGAACATAAAACAATAGATCTCGTGAAAGTCAGGAAACCATCCTAATGAGAACAATTTGGTCATTCTTTTCCAGTAAAAGTAAAAAAGTAAAGCTATCCCTGTACCAGGCCGTGAAGGCCCATACGGTTGTGAGACGTTGAGGGTTCCACATTTTCTAGACAATCCCAAAGATGGCGGTAAGGTTGTCAGCCTTACGCGCCGGCCGCGCTTTACTCCCCAGGAAGATTCCTGGTACTCATTTCTGTTAGAGGCTGAGTGAACCCCAGGGCCATAATGCGGCTGGAAGGTTTAGGTCAATTGAAATAATCCAATGACCTCATCGGGACTTGAACCCGCGACCTTCCGGCTTGTAGCACAACCCGTCAACCAACTACGCTACGGCGTGCCCCCATTCTGTTCCAGAGCAGCTTTAAATGATATTGCCATGGAGTGCACTGCGTTAAACGTGTTCAGTTCATTCAACAAGCCAGCAGCCATTTACGTGTATACTCTGTTCGACATTACAGTTGAACTTCATAAAGGAAGCACAGTAACACGTGACGAAATGTAATGCATATGTAAGCCGAATTACAACAAAACTCTAAAACATAAAAGGTAAAGTTGCCCCTGTGCTTAACTAAGCACTACGCCACGAAGTCGTAAGGGGGAGTGGATGTATAGATTAGCATTTTCTTGACCTCGGCACTAGCTGGAGGTGAGTGGTCAGCTTCACGTCCCGGCCGCTTTACCCCGGGGAAAGATGCCCCGGTACTGTATAGCAGGTTGGACACCAGAGCCGGTCTGGACGACATGGAGAAGTGAAAATTCTTCACCTTACCGGGACTCGAACTCCGACTTCTCGGTCGTCCAGCCCGTAGCCAGTCGCTATACCGACTGCGCCATCCCAGCTCCCTGTCGAAAAGATGGCATCTCTAGATAACTTGTTAAGCTGAGGCTCCTATATAGTATACGGCCGTCAATACGTGCCTTTTTATGGCAGTGAAACGTGGGCAACGCTCGCAGCCGACGAGGATTACAAACTTGGGTATGAGATTTCGAAGATAAGTTGCAGGCTAAGCCTTGCAACACCAAAACGTAACCAGGATATCAGGAATGAATAATATGTATACACTATCATGCAAAACGGAGTACAAATAGGAAAAGCTGGTTCATACACGTACTGAGAATCAACAGAATAACTAAGGGAACTCTACAATATTGCCGCGTGTATCCTGGTAACGCGACACTAAGTGACGGGTTCCAGACTTGATAACTCGATTTATTGGATAATTTCACACGTCGTAACTGCAATTTGTTTTTACACTCTTACGACAGACAATTATAACATATCAACTACTGAACTGCCCTGAACGACGTCTTCCTAACGAATTCCCGAATCTTCCAGCTTACGGCTGCTGAGCTGAGCCGCTGATGTTCAAAGTCAAAGTCACATTGTGGCTGACGGTGAATCGGTCAGTAGGTCCAGGTTTCCAGCCCCATCTGGGGCTTATGACCAGATATTTATTAATGTTTGACAGTTACGGTCTTGCTTACGTGGGGCGCCCTCTCTGACGAGAGGACGTGTCTATCTTTTGTATATGCAGCTGGACCTTGCCAGCGCAGTCGTTCTTGGATCCGAGTCCCTTGGGACTCGCGACCATATTTTACTGTCTCAGATTTGAGACTTCCCTTTTCTCCCGAGAATATTCCTGATACTCATTTCTGTTAGAGGCTGAGTCGACCCCAGGGCCATAGTGCGGCTGGAAGGATCGGGTAAATTGAAAAAAATCCAATGACCTCGTCGGGAATCGAACCCGTGACCTTGCACCTTGTCGCATAATGCCTCAATCAACTACGCTAGCGCGTGCCCCCGTCGAAACAGCTGTTCCACCGCAATTTTTGGAACGACCTGTTGAAGCGTCAGCGCTGGGTGAGTTCCAACACGCACGTCCCATATCCTGTACACCTCATCATCCGCATTTCAGATACACTGATCGCATATGCCCGCGGTCCTGCCATAGAGACGTCCCACAAAACGTCTCCAGACTTTGCTGGTGGTTATAAACATTATGTCACATCAACACAAGGTCCGATTCCCACCCGTTACGGAGGAAGTGCAAAGTGGTCATATTTACACAAAACTGACTGGGCCGTTTGCAGTTCGTTTGCACACCAGCTGCAGCACGACGGCACTTCGGGTCATTTCGGTCCACAATCGCTGGACTGGACGTGAAGTATGGCACAGCTCGCTTCATCTACTTCCTGCGCAATCCCTCAACTGTTTCTCTCCGCGATACAGGAGCAGATGATTTCTCAAGGCAAATCGCAGAGGCTGATAGCAATCGGATCAATCCACAAACGCACGCTGCAATTCTTGTCACCTGCTTCTTGTAATTCCGTTGCCTAGTTGAAGTTCCTCCAGCCCATCTGACGCATGGAGGTCGTGTGAGAGCCTCCAGAAAATCCACCATCCGGTCGGTCGGGCGAGAGGGACATCTCGCACTGAGCGCGTTCAGGCTCGTGGCGTAGTCGACAGACCAATATACTATGCACACCACAATTTGTAACATAGAAACACATACTTAGCGTGGCAACTCTGGCCTGCTCGCGTTCTCCTGTGTCGAAAGAGAGGGCATTTAAACCTTTAATAAAGTAACGTTCGTAGCAGGATGTTCAATTACGTTTTAATTAACTACATGGAGACCTAGGCCACATGTAGGCGATAAGAAACTTCGTTTATAATCTACAACAGCACACTTCCGCAATCTTGACTTGAATATGCAAGCCAGTGTCCCGTTTGTTTCGGTACATAAAAAGACTGCAAGGCTTGCGGAAAAAAGGTTCCTGGTTTAAAATGCGTTTCATTCTTCTCTAGAGCTTCTGTTTGAGACTTTTTTTGTTCCGAAAAGACACAGCGAGGTATGCTCAAGACATCTGCAGAAACCATGTGGGTCTACGTATAAGGTGGTCATCAGAATTTTCCTATTTACATGAATCCTGAAATGTTCTGACTTTTTTTTGGAAAGTTCTCCAGTATCAACTATTCCTTTAGTCGTCTTCAGGCGTTCGCAACATGCCTTTATACAGGGATCCGAATGCATCTAAAAATGTAACTGTTTCTGTTTCATTCCCTAACGGGAACCTGAGGAAACTCAAGAGTATGAAATGTATCCGCAATCTTGCAAATACTTCGTAAGATTTGAGGTTTTCAAGGCGGTGACTAGGAAGAAAGCAGTCTTCTGGGATGTGGCACCGTGTAGATGTGGTGTTAACCGACGTTTCGGAGGAACGTATCGCCTCCATCTTCAGGGCGGAAGGAAAAATAAAATCCGCAAGCGAAGAGACCGTGAGAACCAGTCTGCTTGTACCGGTTCTCACGGTCTCTTCGCTTGCGGATTTTATTTTTCCTTCCGCCCTGAAGATGGAGGCGATACGTTCCTCCGAAACGTCGGTTAACACCACATCTACACGGTGCCACATCCCAGAAGACTGCTTTCTTCCTTGCAAATACTTATTTGGTGGAGTTCTTGAATGTAATTCCAATCCTCATTCCCAACTTTCTTTTAATTATAATACTAAAACTTAATTTCTTAATTTCGTCGGTACTTTTCTGTAAGGTTTCAGCCACTATACACTGTCATATGGAAGCAACCCAACCACATGCCCGGGGAGAAACGAGTAGGCCTGTGTAAATTTAACGTTTTCGTTCCATCGTTACGTCCTGGTCTTACGAGGGCTCTGTTTCCATACAGCGTTCCTACCTGTATCTTATGTATGTCTATATTCAACGTATCTCACATGCGCGTTACGTCCTTTACTTAACTCTCCTTGATGAAGCTGCGAAACTGCGGACCGATTTCTGCAGTGGCTGAAATGTGAAATGAAATGAATGTTTCACACACAAAATGAACTTCAGCGTCGTTTTCATTGTGGTCGCTGTTAAACAATGATTTGTGCAAGTGCGCCACAGCAGACACAATAACCACGTGATGACTAAATGAGATAGAATCGGGGGAGATTTCACACGTAACGAAAATTGCGCCTACAAATAATAACGGGGTATGCATATGACGCACTGGCTTCATGCAGTATTAATGTCTGTTCAGTCATTTCTAATTTAATGGCTCTTTCGTACGGTAAGTTGTGAGAATTCTCACAACCTTCACTCGAAGCCATTTAGCGAACGAGACATACAACAATGATGTACTCCTACAACTGGTACCCGCAACTACCGTGTAAAAATGACGTTGAAAGGTTAATGCCCAGAGTGCATTTATCGGCACTAAATCTTGGTTATTCCCTGGCACAATGAAATGCTAACCAGTGAAACAGTAGTCAGGTGTGTAACAGGTGTGTTTTACGTTAAACTGTTCCCTTCATAAATTATTCGATGACTGATGAAAATAAAAGAAGAAGAAAAGTATTTCAAGATCTGTGAACAGAGAAGACTTGTTTTGAAGAGTCCTGTCTTCTCGAATACAAAGCTGCGTAGTCCACTGAAAGTCATAACCTCTAACGTGAGACCCTTAAATACTAAAACGTATTATTTTGTTGAGAATGAAACCCACCGGGAGCAGAGAGAACCTCGAGAAGCGTTATGTGGGCGCCGTACCCAAGCCACAATAGTGAGGCTGGTGGTCAACTCGGTGCGCGCAACTTTCACTAGTATTCTGAAAATATGGAGCGCTTCCTCAAAGTTCCATGGTGCTGGGGATGGCAGAATCTTCACGGGGGCGAAGGGGGAAGTAAGTAAGAACGCCTGCAACATCCGAAAGGCAAGGGGTCTCCTGCAAATACTGTTGGAGTGATACTGTACAAGCACGAATCTGCGTACTTAAAACTCTTCACAGTTCAGCGCAGAGGATGTTTCTGCTGCCGGAACGCCAACGCTAAAGGAGAAAGCAGGTCCTGCAGGAATAAGGCTAGCTGCCCCGAAGGACGGACATTACTCCTGACTTGCAAGATACGGTAAGTTTATAAAATGCGACACGAAGCAGCACCGCCTTTCCGAATAACCTTTTTGCGCCACTGAGAAGACAGAACATGGGTAGCGAGCAGGAACGGTTGGAACCAGAATCGAATGACGACACTGGTGAGTCAGCAGGAAAATTTAGTCAGGCTACCTCCCACCCATAATCATTCTGACGCCATCAGTTCACATTCTTTCCTTCCAAAAGGAGATCAAACTACCGGTGTGCAAGCAATTTTCACTGCGGACCACGGGAGCCTGAGATCGCACGATTTCCTGCAATATGTCCGATTATAAGGGCATCCTATCCCATCACACCCAGAATATGTAGTGACGAACGAGACAATAGAACTTATTCAATCGTTAATCTATTTCCACTAATTTGAATATATTTTATTAAAACTAATGTACTCCGTTGTTGTGTCGGCACTGATGTAGTTACGCCCTGCAGGGGCGGCAAGGGAGCAAGAAAATTCCGGGCCGCAGCAATGGCACCAAAGTATCATCAGACAGAGAACGGTGGAGCCGGTGCCCTGTTGGTGATGTGGGTACCCTCGTAACTACAGTGCAGCATGTCACGGAAACAGCACATGTTTTGCTCTCGTCACGAGAAAGAGGGGGAAACTGTTTTTCCTATACGTAAAGCACACCTTGCACCTATCCCTCTTCTCCTCTGTAGTTGAGAAAGCCCACTGCTGTATGTTACAATCTGACCAGAAGCCAAGGCAGCATGGGTTGGAAGGCCGGTCGCTTCATTCTCCATGACGGAGATTGCAACGTATGCTGTAGGCCCAACACTGCAGGTTCAGCCCCGAAAGCCGAAATTACATATTAAAAGTCAAACTAACTGGGTTGAACTTCGAACTCTGAGGCATGAGTCTCATATGCACCGTCAGGCGAGTCGCACGGTTAAGAGAAGCTAAAACTAACGAAGCTATATGCAGCAGTCAAACCTGGGAGAAACTTTCATATTCTTAGTTGGAATAAAATTACACTGACAACGCTGTGATGCAAATCCTTTTTGCCTTCTGCCAATTCGGGGATTGGGACCTGACCGGTTCCGATATTAAGGGACATGTTGCAAATCGTTAGTGTTAAATAATGAAACGCTAAAAGTTCACTTACGACACACATGCTAAATGTGCAAGGCAAAAAATAAAGAAGGCAAATTTGTCCCCGTGCTTAACTAATTAAGAAATATGTTATGAAGGTGTATGGGGGAGTAGATGTATAGATCCACATTTTCTTGACCTCGACATAGCTGGTGAGTTGTTAGCTTCACGCTCCTGCCGTTTTATCTCCGGGGAAATACCTCCCGGTACCCACTGGATAGGAGGCTGGGTAGGCACCAGAGCCGGTCTGGACATGGAGAAGAGAAAATTCTTGACCGTACCGGGCCTCGAACTCCGACCCCTCGGTCGTCCAGCCCGTAGCCAGTCGCTGTTCCGACTGAGCTATCCCGGCTCGTATGGTAAATGTAAGTATGAATCTCTTGTTTCGCGCTGCTTTACCGAATACTATTCTCATTGTTTATATGTATTAATACTGCGGCAGAAATGTAAATATCTGTCCTACACACAGCACTGGCGATGCCTGATGCAAGAAATAGTTTCTCAATTTCCATCAGAAACAAATTTGTATTTACATCCGGACTCACACATAACTCAAGCTGCGTAATTATGCCAAGCAGACGTGACATGCACTCAAATGGTGAACTGCAGAGTTCTTTCCTTGCTTTGTAGCGATTTCTCGTCATACCTACGTGAAATGGCATTCTACTCACCCTCTTCAGCTGGCAATTCTGAAAAGAAGAGAAAAGAACACCATTAGTGACAACATACATTTATTTCATTCCTTTATGAGACATTTACTGTGATGTTGAGACAATGCAACAAGCAGGCCTATAAGCTACTCAGCTTGTTACACAGTAACCTTTGCATACTGGGTCTGGTCAAGTGGGATTTGTGGTGGACAAAGTTGCGCTGGGGCAGGTTTTCTCCGAGTACTTCGGTTTCCCCTGCCAATCTTCACTCCATCAATTGCTCCACAATCACCCTCACCTATCATCTGGGGCTGGTACAATAGGCCAGAAGTGGCCGCAGTACAAGGGACTTAGTCTCACCCCCACTAGCAATAAAAAAAAAACCTTTGTATACGTGGTGAGGGTCGTTTGAGTCTGTAGCCTCGTCGTCCACTGTGATTCTCAGACTAGGCGGTAAAGCATGCATAAATTTAATTACTTAAAGCAACTGATTACTCGTCATTAATTAATAAACTGCCCACAAGGACCAACAGTCACTTAACTAATTTTCTTCAAAGGGAGGAAATTACAGTAGGTTGAAGCTTCTCAATGTAATTTCATAAAACATAATTAAACAAGCTCTGTATTCAAGAATCAAAAGGATCTCAACAAAATAAGTCGAGACGTCCGAATTACATTTCTCAAATAACGCCTTAAAACATTAAACAAAACAATTACATTTTTACTTCAAACGCAAACTCAGCGCCAAGTATTCCTTGCAATAAGACGGACCAGAACAGTTTACAGATCGTCATTCTGCATTTATGTAATGAAAAGGGCAAGAGGTCACCTGAAATCTTACTTTGCAAAGTGCGAAAAGCTTCGCAAAATTTGTTTCATATCTACGTTCCTTATTTACACGTACTTCCGCTTCCTTTCTTCCGGTCATTCGCGACGCAAGCGTTACCGTGTGCGGTGCATTGATATGAGATCTGTATTCACATATCCCGGATATGCCTACAGTGAGCAGCAAATTGCACGTTACATTTCATTGCCCCTATTCTTATTGCCTCCATTCGCTCGCACAATTCAACAGTTTTTCGGCGCTGTGGTCTGACTACTTTATTTTTAATTGCTGTTCAAATTAATTAAACTTCTCTGCCTAAATATCCGTTCCATAATTTGTCATATACAGTCATACACTTACAAAGAGAAGGGCTGCAATGTTCTAGCATACAACTGAGAATAGTGCACTAGTATATGAGCACACTTTCGCTATACAAACCACAAACCACAAAAGCCTGGTCTCAAACAACTAAACAATGAACTACCGGGTCTTGTGGACAAAACCATCTTCGGTGAAGCAATCTGTCCGTAGGGATCTGTGGTGGACAAAGTGGCAGGTTTTATCCGAGTACTTCGGTTTCCCCTGTCAATCTTCATTCCACCAACTGCTCCCCAATCACCCTCACCTATCATCTGGGGCTGGTACAACAGGCCAGAAGTGGCGGTACAAGGGACTCAGTCCCACCCCACTAGCACTAAAAAAATTCCACAACATTCCTGGTAGTTCTCTTGCCATTACTAAGAACACTGCCTGTTTTAGAGGATTTGTGTTACAAAAATAACTCATATATTGTAGTATGTAGCAGTCCCTTTTTCTGCCTAAAACTTCTTGCACATACTTTCTCACACAAGACTGCTCTAGACTGCGTCAGCTCGGTAACCACTCATCCTTACTAAATACCGAACAACAATGAAATCCGTTCAACCAGTACAGCTAGTTTCCACAAAATCTACATTTCGTGTTTGGGCTCCCAGTGCGTGTACCGTTACTATCCAGAAGCTTTCATGAAGTACTGAAATATAATTAAATTATTTTGGGCCGTTTTCGAGAAAATCGCCATTTGGAGGGGGGGCTCATCTCAAGGCTCCCATTTTGGGGGCTATAATATTCATATTCACCGAGCAACGACCTATGACGGACGTTCAGCCGTCCAGGCGCTAGCGACGCCCACATCCGCAGATATAAAGAGAGCAACTGAAAGGTGCGGACAAACAGTCCATATCAACCTGTGTCCGGAAACATTTCATTTCTCAGATATGGCGGAAAGAGTACTGTCGTGACCTACTGAACTGTCATACATTTTAGCCGCGCTGTGCGAGATGTTCACAGTAACACCTATCACGACTGATAAGACAGATAGAGGAGGACCCACTGCATGGTCTCCACGCCAGATTCGAATCCTCTGAAGTCCTACCGCCTGTAAAATAATCATGATACTTGAGAAATCCAAAGTGGGAGCAAGAGGGGAGAAGAAAAGGGAAAGTAAAACCACTGAGTAGAAAGGGGAAAATTAGTTGCGTACTAATATTGCAGTGTCTGTGTTTTGGCTGTAGTAGTTACAGGACCGAACCGTCAAGAAACACGGCTGCAGTTTACAACTCTGCCTCCGAGTAACGTTAACTTTTTGTTACTCCGAGATTTAGCCCCTTGGACTGATGCCGAAACACATTAAGAATCACCGATTTTTGGGGTCGACTAGGTCGAGCTCCTCTCGAATAACTCGTACACACTTCTCATCCTGAACTCTGCGCAAAATGGAGGATCCCAGTATGCATACAGCAGTACCTGATGTTTGTGCTGGACGTGAAAACTGTATATAAAAAAAATCTACCTCTGTAACAGGCCGTACAGGCCCATAGGCTTGTGAGACGTCGAGGCTCCCATATTTTCTCTAGACAATCAGCTCACAGATGGCGGTGAGGTTGTCAGCCTTACGCGCCAGCTGCCCTTTACCCCCAGGAAGATTCCTGGAATAGAGTTAGTTGCAAGACTCCTACGGTCCAGACAGAAAAACAGTCACTGATCCCGCGGGACCCGGAAACAAGAATGGCTGTGCCTGCGAGGGCTAGCAGAAATTTACCCTAATCGAACCTGGGTTGTCTAGTGATTGAGGTCAGCTGTTTCTAAAGAACTCTACACTGTAAATTTCTCCCAAACTTTCAACTAAGACGGAAACAGGTCGTTTCCAAAAGCTGTGTTCTTCAGAATACCAGGCAATGTACGAAGTCTAGAAACTCAGTAATCCAGAGTTAGGACAATGCAGAACTGACTTCGGTCTAAACCACTTAAGAAAATAACGTAAAGAATTGGGGGGAATGCGTTCACAGATTTTGTCAAGTGACGATTACTGTGGATGAATTCGCCAGTCGCCAAAGACGCCACTGCGCAGTAAGTTTCAGCAAATATTAAAATACAAATTCCACTTGCGCACTCCCAGTTCGGCCAAGAGCCACCAAGTTGTGGCGCGACCTGGCTTGTTGGGCCTGAACACATCTGGGGAAGTGGATAATATTAAGGTATCGCGGAATGATGATTAGCACGATAAAGTACTTGAGGGAAAACTCCAGAGTCACTCTGCACATCACAAATCCTACTGACCGAAATGGGTTTGAGCCCCGGTCTCCAACCAACCAATGAACTTCGTATCATGAGATCTATTGCCACGCCTCCACATCAAACTTTGGAAGATACTCTGAAAATTTTCCACCATCCGTTACTGACGCAGATTAACACTCCAAAGGTACTCGGTTCTCTGACAAGATGGCAGAGGATATGCGTGTGTGATAAAAGAGGACGTAAGATTATACTAGATCCTGCCTTAAAACGATCTTCATTTCGTGATGGCTGGTATTTGTGCAATCTACAATCGACAGTCTCTGTGACGTCCACACGAGGAAACCTTGTTGCAACACACAAGACTTCCCATACGTACAGTTGCCTACTCAACACATGACGCAACCTGGAAGACGTTTTACAGACAAAGTCTGCGTCTGCGCTGCTCCACACAAATCTCTCTCTCGGCCTGTTCCAAGGGGCAAAATGCCTTTATATCAGTACAAAGTGTCAGATCACTAAAGCAAAGCAGTTTTGGTTTCCAATATTTCGCTTGCTTCTACATTACATCGATGAGCAGTTTATAACGATACTAAGGGCTGGCCAATCGGAATTCGATTCCCGAGAAAGGCTAGGGCTTCTCTTTCCGACACCATGTCCTGACCGGTTGTGGTACCGACCACTCGCCTCCACGTGGTGGCCACGTCAGGTATGCGCGCTCAGATGCACACTTCACACTGACGCTAGTTCTTCGTGCATGTCAGGAACGTTTGTTTACCGAAAAGTATTGCAAGGTTTCCTAGCTACACAGCATTACGTCCATATGATGTAATTTACAAGAAGAAAAAAACACAGTTGAGAATGATATGACGTCACTCAGAGCAACATGCAACATCGCCTACGCAATTCAGTTGCGTGGTAAAGTGGTGCTGCCTGGAGGACGGGGTCCGGTAAAATGGCACAAACAGAATTCGCATTCGTTCACTCATTTCTGCATCCTCTGCACTTCCCACCATAATGATTTAGCCACTACGTTTCTGCGCCTGCATTTCCGATGCAAACTGAGGTTAAGATTTGGTTTATACTGACCAGTTATTCAGACCAGATACAGGAGATATCGCTCCAACATTAGTATGCATGCAAATTCTGGATAGTCGCCGACAGGATTTGAGCCTCGGTCCTTCCGAATGACAGCCAAAGCAATACAGTTCAGCAACTATTATTTCTTACACTTCATCTGGAGAGGTCTGAAGTTTCTCTTCGGCTGCCAATTGCCTCCTAAAAATCCGGTTCTGGATTCGAACCGACACCCCTCTGAATGCATCGCTAAGAATCGGTCACATGTGTGAATTACTCGTCACGTCTTATTCGGAAATATCTGCGGAGTCAATGTGTCTCCAGCCGCAATCGACTCCCGAAATGCGGCGTGGGCGCTATTCACGTACTTGGCGACCCAATTACCCACACACTCATCTCGTAAAGAATCGTCTTTAAAACAAATGTTCTGGGCATTAAACTTTAAATGCGCGCAGGAAAGTGGTACAAGCAAATCAAAATCTGCGTATACCTACAGCACGGGGTATGCATGGGGATATAAATTACGAAATTTGAACTGAGCTCAGCTACTTTGACCAGTTCTGCAGGTTAACCACACGAATTTCCTTAACATCCGAGATCTTCAGTCAAGGCAAAGATACCAAACTCCGTAACTTACGCTACTGCCGGTGCGCCTGTCAGCTTGAGTTCTGGCCCAACACAAACAGGAACCGATAAACGAAAACAATATCGGATATACAACCGCAAGTATACAGTGTAATAACTGTACAGAGTTTCATTTTGAATTCCGTGCCGATGAACACACGCAAACACACAATGAATGGTGAAATTTTGAAGACGGAAAACTGCATGTCCATCACGGTCCCAGGGATAAAAAAGTAAAGGTATCCCTGTAACAGGCCGTGGGGGTCCACAGGGTTGTGAGATGTCGAGGATCCGACATATTCTAGACAATCGGCTCATAGATGGCGGCAACGGTTGTCAGCCTTACGCGCCGGCCGCCCTTTAACCCCGGGAATATACCTAGTACTCATTTCTGTTAGAGGCTGAGTCGACCCCAGGGCCATAGTGCGGCTGGAAGTATTCTGTAAATTGGAAAAAAAAATAATCCAATGACCGGGATAAGAGGAGGAAACTGAAACATATACATTCATTGGCAACACATGTATATGCAGCTCGCAGAAAGTAGCTGAAGGTAACGACTGGCATGAGACTTAAAGAGGAACAAGGCTGGACACAGTGAACTCCATAATGCAGTAAGTTACGCAAAACTGCCAACGCCATGCTTTGCAGTTTATTAACCTTACACGCGGCCGGTGTATGAACGGCATTTCTGCAAACCACAAAACGTACTAAACAAGCTGAGCAAAATTCATATATCGATAGCATAGTAATTCACAATATGGGATTACACTAAAACGTGGGAAACGGTTCATTAAATTCACGGGAAAGCTTCAGGCAAAAAGGGGGCTGTGTAATCGGTGAGCAAGGCCACAAATTAAAATTATCAACTTCTTCAAATCTCAACAGAATCTGAATAACGGTTTATCATAGAAGTCATGTTCATTTATGACTTACTACAATTTGTCCATGACAGAAATCGTAACGGCCAAATAAAATTACGCAACGAACCCTCGTACCTCACAGAAACTTAAGGGCGCTTCACTGTTGGCAGGTCAGCACGTTTACCGGCTAACATTTCTTCAGTTTCACAAATCTGTTCATAACCTGGCGGAAGTGCAACGTTCAGTGCTACTGCTTCAAAGGCTTCTTTTCTATATGGTGCTTTAACAAATACCTTCTTCACAGAAGACATCAACTTGTCAACAAGCGGAAAATTTGCACAAACTGTTTCTGCAACACGGTGCAACCCATGGGCAAGGCAAGTCAAATGTGTGTCATATTTGGAAATATAACTTTAAGAGCAGTACCGGCTTTCATCATATAACTTGCGGCATCAGTCACACAGAGCAACACGCGCTCACACTGAAAGCCATTAGGCCATAGTAAATTCATGGAATCGATAAAGAAGTCGCAAACTGCGGAGCTATTTGCGGTTTCAAATTCCTCTACCGCAAGAAGATATGGGGTAGATTGTTCAGTCTTATTATGGGATCCAACTATAATATTTGCAATAAACCGTTCCTCGCAGTCTTGTGCTTCGTCGATTGGTACCTATATAAAATTATCTGGAATCTTAAGTCTAATGCTTTCAATTTTAAGATCGTAACACTGCTTCACGTAATTTTTGCGCACAGTACATTCATCTCGCACTTCGCGCTGTGTATACTTCTCTATGAAGTTTCTCAGAGTAGGACTGGTCAGTTTCCACAGCGGGATATCTTCCGCTAAAAAGGCTTCGCACAAGTCAAAGGAGAACTGCGAAAAAGTATTCTTAGAAAATTTACTAAGCAATTTTTTTAACGTGAGCACTTTTCGTCCATTTAATTTTAATATTCTCTTTGTGTATATTAGTGTTCAATGCTGAAGCACTTTAAAGCGTTTTTCACATGCTCGGCAATAAAGAATTTTGTTATCCGTAGTTATCATCTCTCCTTCGAACTCCCGCTGGTACAGCTGTAATTTAGTTTTCTGACTTGACTTTCACTTTCAGCATGACTGCAAAAAGCTAAACAAACTTAGCCACAGACTAGTCACCACTAATGTGACTGACCCCCAGCTCCAAATGAAGAAGCGCAGCGAACCTGATGGAGACTTCGGAAATAAATAAATGAAGTTCATTATCGGTTGAATAGTACTACGTCGCTAACAGCTACGCATGAATACGCTTCCGACTAATCCCTTTGCGGCCACTTTGAAGGTACGAGTACGTGGATGAGGCAGGGGATCGGGGAAGTCCCGTCCTGGGTATTGCATCAGAAACACGAATCCAGACTCAACTTGCTATTTACATGACGAAATGTTGCGAGTCAAATATGCAGCATATTCTTATACGGAAAAGAAAAATTGTATACACACGAAGATGATTGAAAATTTGAACATAAAATTAAAAACTTATATATGTAATTATAATCATTTTAAAAAGAGAATATGCATCATAAATAGAGATCTTCGAAAATATTACGCTTATCCATAAAACAGGCAAAATATGCACTAATATTCACCGCCAAACCATGTCTAAAATTTAAGAAATGAAGTAATTCATACATATATTCAAATGAGCATACTTTTTGGTTGCAAGAAAGAAATATGCAACTGTATTAAAATCCGGTTCCTAGTTATGACATATCTGTACACGGTATCTAGTGCTGGCTAGTGACGTCAACAAACCAGGATAATGGATCAATGCCATGTCAGCAAACCAGTTCTTCTTTATGTAATTATAAACTGCGTTTAAAACCATGAATTCCGAGCAGGTGCTAAGTATGCCTGACGGTAAACTGCTGCTAACACTATCGAATTCCAAAAGAACGAGGAACTATTTCATTTAACAGGAGTATTGCATTCTAAGTACGGTTTACGTATCCACCAGTCATCTGCAAATTTTGTGCATTAAGTCTACACTTATAAGGTAAAGCTGTTCCTATGCTCAAGTAATCACCACCCCATGAAGACATGGACTTTCAACGGACTACACGGCGTTATATACCGGAAAATTTGTACGTTTACAATCTGTGCGACTGGTGTATTGTTTGATACTGGTATACAATATAATTCACCGCTAACTTGAGGCTGAAAAACAGCAACAATGCCGCAGGGTGATCAAGACTCATGAAATTCAATAGAAAGGGCAACAAGTGTATTTTGGCTTCAGTCTTAAATGCTTCTTACATTACTGTTCACTGGACAGACTTCCAGACAAAAAGCAAGTGGACTGGGGTGAGTGTCTATACCTGCAAGTCTAGTATAATCCCTCGAATCAGACACCAGCTTACACAGCAGAACAGTCTGTTTCAAATGCCTGGAGCAGTGAGGATCTCATCCCTACACCCGTACCACATTTGCCCACGACCGGCCTTCTCTTCTACTCTACAGACGATCTACTGTGCTTCGAAACACGAATACAAAGGTTTTCAAAAGAAGAAAGCAGCCCTTGTTCAGTGGTAGTAGGGCGACATAAAAAGCGATAGACTTGCGACAGGGTGAGAAGACGTACAGTCTATTACAAAACACTGCAAAACAACAGCGATACACATTACTCAAACGATGTAATGGGAAACAAATAATTGCGGGAAGTTATAAAATCGGTAACTAAGAGGGGCTCTAGAAGTTCCGTGGTTAAACCGCTTTTCCGGACAATTGAAAAGTCTACTGCAGCTGCACAGAAAGCTACAAATATCTAAGTGATTATTATTAACCAACGATACACATGAAGGGCAGGAACAAGAGATCAATAATTATTACAGCTCTTTGAAAAACACTGGCGCGGGTGAACACGCTGATGGGCGTTACTGGTAACCGAGTTTCTCGTCTACATGCGAAACGATGCGGGTGTACAGTACATCAGCGCCAGTGCCAGAACTTCACCAGACATGTACTAACTGCAAATGGCTGG
Organism: Cryptotermes secundus; assembly: GCF_002891405.2. Classification (NCBI taxonomy): domain Eukaryota; kingdom Metazoa; phylum Arthropoda; class Insecta; order Blattodea; family Kalotermitidae; genus Cryptotermes; species Cryptotermes secundus. The sequence continues at coordinate 149,655 of NW_019724748.1, forward strand.
GACACGCAAATAACCATCAATATATTTTTCTCAAGCCAATTCATCTGCCAGTTTCGTCTTCTTTGAGATCTCTCCAATCCTAGCACTGAGCTCAAAACCACGGACCATATCCATTTAAAGGTTTCCCCCACCCCGGGAAGATTCCTGGTACTCATTCCTGTTACAGGCTGAGTCGACCCCAGGGCCATAGTGCGGCTGAAAAATCCTATGACATCGGAAATCGAACCCGCAACCTTCCGGCTTGTAGCATAGTGCCCAATACAGCACTTGGGGGTACACAATTACATGCCTAAAGCATGGACCATCACACCTTATGAACAAAAGCCGTTTGTGTTCAGTATCTCAGGTATAGTGATCTTGGCTCCCATTGCATGCCGAAAACGGAATGCAGTAACTTTACAGTTATGACTTAACGATCTACAACACCGTTGATAACGTACCCTCAAAGATCTTTCTGACACAGCACAATAATTTTGATTTTTACTGAAGCCATCTGAACCGTCCGGAAGTCTGAACAATTACTCCTATCCCGAATGAAACAGATGGTTTACGGTTCATGTTGTTTTCTTCCTTGAGTGATGACAAAGTGTTAAGTGGGATGGTTTGTTGAACTTTTTGCAAATCTAGCTACTGCACCAAGATATCAAACTCCCCCAAAAAATTGTCAAATATGCCCAACATATGACGGCACTATCGCCCAAGAACGTAAATGGCCATGAATGCCTTAAGACTTCTGAACAATCCTTTTTACAGACCTCCATCCTTACATTCTTAGCTTCGAAACTGAAAATTAGGAGATTTCGCATACATGCAAGGCATTGCAGGAATCAAAGTTCATGATTAAATGTCACACACCATTCCACGAGTACACGACGACTGCATATGGCCCACGAACCCGGCTTCGTGCAGTCCCTTATCAAGAGCATTTAAGTCAAGATCAATATATGGAAACTCATTCACAGAACCAAAGTTTCGTTTTAATTCTGATAAGCCTATATGATTCCAAAATCAACAGCCACCCAACTCATTCTGAGCGAACCTGCTAGGTACAGACCAAAAACACGATATGTTATCAGTTTCCAAGGCCATTTTCGAAAAGGGGCAACGGCCTTATACAACGTGCAACACAATGGATTACAGGCACAACTCATACGGCCTACTTTCCTACTGCACGGGGAGCCGGGATAACGTATTCGGTATAGCGACTGGCTACGGGCTGGACGATCAAGGGGTCGGACTTCGAGTCACGGTAGGGTCAAGAATTTTCTCCTCTCCACAGCGTCCATACCGGCCCTGCGACCCACCCAGCCTCCTATTCTATGAGTACCTAGGGCTCTTTCCCAGGGAGTAAAATGGGAGGGGCGTGAAGCTTAATTAGTTAAGCACAGGGTCAACTTTACCTTTACCTTACGGAGGTGCAGACTTCAGCCCTACAACTATTCTTTTCTTACTGCCGTATTTAGGTAATGCCAGTGCATACTCCCAATGGTAACATGCAATTCAGCCCATGGACTCTTACACAGATGGAATCCTATCTCAGACAGAATATTTTCTGCAATCTTAAATCAATTACAGGTTGTTAGGGACAGTCACTCCTGAGAAGTTCAGTCTCTGAGCTAGTCAAGAAATCCCCCGACTTTTACGAAGCTCCAAAAATCCAATATCATGTACAAACAGCCTGCCACTGGTATCTATTATGATCCAAATGAATTCAGTCTGTATCCCCCCCCCCACTCATTACTTTAAGATCCATTTCAATACCACCCACTCGTTTACGCCTATGCCTTCCAAGTAGCACAAATATAATCAGACACAGGATTTGCTTGAAAAATCAGAAATAGTCCAACACGCACACGAAGAACGCCACTACATATGTTGGAATGAAGCGAAGTTCTTGTAGACTGAGCCCAGCACGACATGCAGGAAATACAAGGAATCAGTCCACATGTCTCTGCTCGACCATCCGATAAAGTCAGCCCGGTGTGGATCTCTGTCCCATCTGGACCGCCGTTATCACAGCAGAAGTCAAGAAACTACATCTCAGTCCGGTGTAGTTTGAGTGGGAAAATTTGTTTTTCTTGTGTTGGTATCTTAAGAAGTATTGCTTCTCTCCAGAGACGATTTCTAACGAGATACTCTCGGTGCAAGGCCTCGTGTGGAGTTTTGATAATTTAATGTTTTCTTAGCTCTCGCAGACGGTTTGTGCTGTGTTTGGCTTGTATACCCCATCTTGTAGCTGGCACAGGTGTCCGGAGATAGGGACTAGCTCTATTGACTGGGCCCAACTGAGTAGGTTTTACCTGAAGACGGAGACAGAATCCGGTCTCCGAAACGCTGTGCTTTGAAAAATAAAGAGGTGGTGTTTTAGATAAAGACAGGATGATGGGCAATGTCCAAGAAGATAGAATCTGTACCTACTCTTTAGGTTTTCCCATAAAAACTCTGCATGCGTGCTACATGTCCCACTCGTTCCAACCTCCCACTGAACATCGCGGTAAACAGAACTCTTGTTTCGTATTCGGGAGTTTCGCAATGAAATCTTCACCCGGACACTGGCAATCTTGATTGAGGTCTTTCTTGGTATTCCTCAGATCTTCCAGGGGAAGTACCATAAATTAGGCTATGACCGCTTCCTCCTCTTATTTAAAGTTAGTATTCACTAATGGCCCTACCATTGGACACTGATGTTGTTAAATAAAACACAGAGAAACAAATCACATCTCCCTGCATTTGGGCATCATAATGCTTAGTTAAGAGTACAGTTTATATGCAGTTCATTCCTGCCTCTTGTTACCTCTTCCTGCTCAGGTCCAAATATTACGTATTTCCAGTGCACACACACATCAGAAGTCCACGTTCTTCCCTCAATGTGAGAGACTCATTCAACAACTATACACAACAACAGGTAGCACCACAGTTTTGTACGTTTTCAGATACACGTAACATATGGGGAGACGAAGAGACTGTGAAATGCATCTGCAAGGAATGTTGACTTCTGCTACTCAACTTCATGGAGATGAGTCCTTCTTGAGAAGACGCCTGTTCTGTAGCTATTCAAGCACTTCCCAGCATTTTGTGGAACCTGAAGGTTCATTACCGTGTTCACAAGAGCCCTCCACTGGTCCCCATCCAGAGCCAGTTCAATCCAGTCCATACCACCCCGTCCTATTTCTTAAAGATCCATTTTAATATTGTCCACCCACCTACATCTTGGCCTTCCTAGCAGTCTCTTCCTAGGATATTATCTGTGTAGGGTCTACACAGTATGACTTTGCCTTGCATTCCGAATAGGAGACACCAACATACAGGTGTTTCCTTATATAACTAAAAAGGATGCATACCACGTGAATTCAAACAAATTGTAATACTAATAGTTCCAACGGATCATTAACTCTCGATGTACAGTGAAAGCTATAAGAAAATTTCGTGCTTTACCTTACTCATAAAAGAAAAACTATTAACATCGGCATATTTTTCGAATAACTTTTACCACACATAACCTTAGTATGTATTAAGTGTTGTTCCCACCTCACAAGTTCGCGCGCAAACCTTTTTATTACTACTGACTATGGAGAATAAATATTACGAATTGGGGTGGCACCCACTAAAATGTCGTTCATACAAAATTTCATGAGAATCGGTCAACTGATAATTTAAGCAAAATGTTTTCCGTATGAAAGGAAAGTAGGCGCACTTAGCAACACTGCGGTCAAGCCATTGTAAGCAATGAAAACGGAAGCGTGATTTAACTCAGCTGCAGAAGGCATGACAAGAGTGAAGAAGACGCATTCTTTCGTTATTCTGGGTCATGTAAAGTTCGAAACTGCTCTAAACTACTTCATCTACTTGATACTGCAACATTAATCCCAGTGGACCGATGCTAATTAAGTGCGAATTTCACACAGGAATATAAACACGTTCTCGGGGTTATCTGAATAATTACTTAAACTAATTGAGCTTATGGATCAGAGACGTTAGAACATAATTTAGAACTCCTTTTGTCGGAAGTGCAGGGCCCACACTCACACACTTTCACAATTCGACGAAAAACAATGCAGGCTGAAAAATCTGATCAGGAGCCCTCTGAGGGGCGCGACACCACGAAGGACAAAAGAATTAACAGTTACTTGGACTTACACTTGTAGATTTTTCGGCGTGTTCGCGTTCCTGCGGATGGTCTATTAAAATCCTTCCGTCCGCGCAAGTCCAGCTGTGCACATGAGACAAATCCAGAATAATCGTGTCGTTTAACAAAAATAAGTTTTCACTTTCCTTCCAATTCTGGCTGGCACATGCTAATTCAACCATCTGCAGAGTCGCTCACTCACTCATGAAGCTCAGCCCTTCTCGAGAAGCCGACAGTCACGCAGCTACTAAAGAACTTCCCAGCATTTTATGCAACCCGAAGGCTCATTACCGTGTTCACAAGAGCCCTCCACTGGTCACTATTCTGAGCCAGATCAATCCAATCCATACCATACCATCCTGTTTAAGATCCAGTTTAATATTGTCCACCCACCTACGCCTTGGTCTTCCCAGTGGTCTCTTTCCTTCTGGCTTTCTCGCCAGTCCTCTTCTCCCCCATTCGTGCTACATGCCCTGCCCACCTCATCTTCCTTGACTTGATCATTCTAATTATACTTGGAGAAGAGTACAAGTTATGAAGCTCATCATGAAGTTTACTCCAACATCCCGTCACTTCATCCCTCTTCGGTACAAGAATTATTCCTCCCTTAATGTGTGAGACCAAGTTAACCATATACAGAGTACATGGCTTAATCAAGGTTCCTCCAAGCACATGTGGGTACTTAACAACCCAATAGCTTGAAAAGAGTCGCTGTATCTTCAATATTCTCATTCATTCATTCATTCATTTGTAATCTGTCAAGACGACAGGTCCAGTCTCTTCCAAAACAGTTCCTCCACTTGATGCGATCTGGAGCTTTCTCCTTCAAATGAAAATATCCTCATCTGTCCCCAAGGTCATCCAGCATCTTCTTACCTCTTCTTCCTCGTCTTCTGGTCACTTCTATCGGCCCCTCTATCTTTCCTTCAATAACTTCTTTTAGAAGGCAGTTACCGCGTAAGATATGACCAATCCAATTAGCCTTCCGTTTTCTTATTTCGTGTAGGATGTTCCTCTGCTCACTGACTCTAATTAACACTTCTTCATTTCTCACATGATCGGTCCAACTGACCTTCTCCATCCTTCTCCAATACCACATTTCGAAGCTTTCCAGGTGTTTCTGATTTAGTGAAATATTCTCAGGATGAAAATTTTCCACATACCCTCGCAGCTTTGCAGGCTTCAGAAAACCTCCCCACAGGGGAAGCACTAAGGTTTCTGAGTTCCGTGTTGAAGGTAAAACCAAATTCGATGTAGGTCTGAGCATATATCCGTTCTTCGCTCGACACGTTCAACAATTACTTTACATTTCTTTGTTAAAGTTGCGTTGTGTTGTGTAGCTAGCAGAGACCAGATAACACGCCTGAAGTCTTTTCGGTAACTTAGTTGGTTCTACTTTCCGATCTTACAGGTTACGTGTATTAGTGGCTTGAAGTGACAAGAATGGCTTACATACAGCAGGCCTGACACAATTTCCTCTGGTGCACATTCAAGGGGTAACGGAAACCGACTGGTGGGGAGCCGGAAACACCTACATGGACTTGACCGCAACAATATAACGAATTAAACATACCACAATTATAAATCTGTCCGTGTGTCAAATGTGCCACGAGGAAAAGTATGAGGAAGGAAAATTATTTGGATACGAACTCATGCACCTACCAGCAAATTTGCATTTTCCTTCCTGAAACGAACTCAGTATCAGTTTCCGAGATAGAGGGCTGAAGGACGAATACTGTGAATTGCATACACAATCACAAAAACCAGTACTCCAAAACTCACATTTCCAGAAACTTAGAAAATAATTACTGAAATTTCAAAACTTTTCCAATTCCCAATGCCGACAAAGTAACGAAATGTAGGTTATACGATTTGGGACGGCAAATGAATTTTTGGTTTGGTGAGTATTCCTTGAAATGTCTAACCCCTGCACAATAGAGACGGTTTGTGAAGAAGTTGATCACTTATTGGAACATAATATTTTGGTGTTCAGACTGGGTGGATAAGCAGATCACTATGTTTTATAAACATGCCTGGGAGCTGTAATTCGAAAGTAAGACAGGGACTTAATGTTATTAATTCACATAAAATAAGCAATTTCTTTTTGTGATTCAATCTGGATTCTAACAGCGTGACCATAAAACTTCCGAATGCAAACATATGCATGAACGAGTACACGGTTACACCAAATGTACCAGCTGCAGGCAATGTCCCAAGACAACGGCACTCTGCCTATCACTGCAGCCCGCCGTGGTTTGCTTCCATACGCACGATATCTGTCATGTACAGTTCACGTGCTACAACTAGTCAGACTACATTATGCGTCCCGGAATTTTCTTCGTGGAAACTAGGAAACCAAAGAAAACTCGGATACCTGCACCCCTTGATAAAACTAAGCCCGCCGGAAGATGAACATGCGCGACAAAATAATTATTTCATATTCCCTAGCGCAGAATTTTACTTATGAATGTTAGATGTGGGTGTGACAGGCAAACGTGAAGGCAGGGCTCGACCTCAGGACTACACGGAGCCGAGAGGCCAAATTCAAGTCACCGCCGTACACGGTAACCACTGGGTGCTGTCACAGTGAGACTGTTTTAATTCCGTTACCAGGATACGACTAGTGCAGACTGAGAATCCTTCTGCGTCTGTAACCGTGAACTGTAAATTGTGTAAATCAGCGACAGCGCTATAATTGATTGTGATTAAGAAAAACTGTAACAGAAGGTGTTAATAAATGCAATCCAAAACCCGTGTATAGTCACTATTCACGTAATACTGCCTATATAAAGCGTGTACAAAAATAACTGGAGCGGCTTTAAGCGGCCATAACGACTTTGGAAATGCACGCACAAGTATGTTTCCCACGTGGAACGACATAGCATCTATTCAAGTTGTGTTCGTATGCGCAATCCCACTCCCCCCCCCCACCATGTCACGGTCCGTCACGTTACAAAGAGAAAATGGCGACTCCGGAGCAGAAAGCGTTTTGTTTGCTGCAGTTTGAGAAGCATGAATCAGTTGTTTCTGTTCATAGGGCCTTCCGGGCACAATTTCAGAGTGATCTCCCATCTGCCACCAGCGTTAGCCGTTGGTATCAGCAGTTTCAGACGACGGGGTGCCTTTGTAAAGGGAAAAATGCAGGACGTCCGAGTGTCAGAAGAAACTGTGGAGCGAGTGAGTCTCTTCTTCGCAGTCCGAAGAAATCTGTGCGCCTTGCGAGTCGTGAATAGGAGATGTTCACCATGACTGTGTGTTGGGAGGGGTGTTGCGAAAGAGACTGGAAATGAGGACCTACCGTCTTCACTTGGTACAGTTTCTTCAATCATTTTCTACATGGCGCACTGTAGACCTACTTTCTTAAATGCATTCTGCAGTAAACATGAAAGCGGAGTATAAAGTGTGATAGAAATTCGGCATGAATTTGTAATTTACTCACTGACGCTGTCAGTAACTCACACGATAAGCGTTATGAATTTGAAAGGATGTAGAAACACACGGTTAGGGCCAATTTAAGGTTACTACCCCTGAAACTGTCTGGAAAACTTAAGAAATTCACGAGAAAAATCAATTCAAATGGCCGATACTCGAATCGGGCACTTCCGAATATAAGTCAAAAGCGTTTTCGCTCCGTCTGACGGCATCAGGTACACGCATTCGTGCAACATCTACTTCGCAGTCACCCGGTTGGAACGCAGCCAAATTCACTTTCAATTGCTGATTTGAGGGAAATGTTGATGCACTTATTTCTTACTTTGTTTTCACTGGCACGCAACATGCACTGGACGGCATTCAATTTTCTTATATTGGTATATTTCTGTATACCGATTCATATCACGTTGCGTTCCGCAATTGCAATGCCGTCACTTCACTAGTACACATAACCACGCTGTTACATAAGTTCAGTGTATTTCGTGTATGTTTAGGAGTTCAGTAACGGCAGCGCGTATCCAGTGGGTCCAAGGCCTTCGACAGTCTGAAATGCCGTACAATACGTTTCCTTCCGCACTTTCGCCTTGCTAGACCTCATATGGGTTGATGCATACAGTGACATTTGTTCACTGCTGTTCTGTCGCTAGATAACCACATACGCTTTAATGCATAAAGCAATCTTATTTGTACTTACAAGCTTTAACACCATGCGGTGCCACGATACAACATGCAGCGGCGCACGAGAACAGTTACAACTTCTAGGATTTGAGGTTCTCACAGCAGTGGTCTTGAACATGGATGTCCTCTTTTTTTCTTTTCTTTCCAATTTGTTATTTAATGACAATGTCAGCATTGAGACTATACAGTGTCATGGTTAGAATGGCTAACGAATATTGTCACATGACAGAGTGACTGTAGATGGGGTTTGGATTGGTAATAGGATTTATTGAACACTTATATGCATACCGCGTAACTACAAGTAGCTACAGTGCTATTGCTAATTCACACACACTGCGGTACACTACAGCGTTTACTACAGCATGTACTAAGTCTTCTCAGTCCGCTGTGTCCTCATTTGTTGCCTGGTGATGGATCCCAACAATGTCCTCTCCTTCTGTCTCATGTTCTTACTGGCTGGTGACTGTCCCACAACTAAACTCTAGACTTGTCCTGTTTATGACACCATGGCACGGACTGCACAGAAAACACCTCCCCCAACAGCTCTTCTATCGGTATGTCACACAGCTGTTGCACGAACCGCAGAGAGAACACCGCTTTCCAGTTAGTCCACTAGTGGATGTTAGGAAAGCTGTTGCCTAGCAACGGGCGTTGTTTACAGAGTCACTACTTAGCAACAAGTCTGTATGCTACAATATGGAGCAGTCTGTGGAAAGCAAACCGGCATGGAAACAGAAGTACTCAGAGAAAACCTGTCCCAGTGTCACTGTGTTCACCATAAATCCCACACAATCTGACCTGGAATTGAACCTAGGCCACTGTGGTGAGAAGCTGGTGATCAATCACCTGAGCTATGGCACAGCCTGAAAAAGAGTTCTATCTTCAGGGATATAATGCCATACAGTCCAATGAAAGACAACCAACGTTTCAGAGGAATACGTTGCTCCATCTTTAGAGTCAAAGAGTAAGTTAAGCAAGTAACTAGTATGTAGCATTCAGCCAGCAGAGATTACAACTTCTGGTCTGGTATCAGTAGGATATATCTAATGAGCCTCATACATGAGCTGCCCACCACGTGTTCAGGCACCTGATAAGAACCATACACTATTTGAAAAAATATGAAACACTGTTCCATGACTACAAATCTCCACCCATAGAAACATCAGTGTGTCCAGTCCAGTCAACATTACATACTTTTACTATGTAATTAGTCACTATGGATCACCATTCACAGAAGGATGAAACAATTTCAACAGAAGATATGTTTTTCCATTAAAACAATTGAAAATATTGTCAATAAACCAAACACACTCTCCTTTATACAATTCTGCTTCTTTTATGTGGCACTTCTGTCTGATCTGCAGTGTACATCTTGACCAGTGATTGAGATTAACTCTTCCTAAGGGGTCCAACTGAGTAGTCTCTTCCTTTGTCACCTAAAGACAGAAGCAGATCCACTTTCCGAAACGTCATGTCCTCTCATCATCATCACTGGCACGACAGCCCTTTGTGAGCCCTGGCCTTCCTCAGGATTGCTTGTCTTTCTTCTCCATTCGATGCTACATTCCTCCAGTTCTTTACACCCAAAATTCTTATATCCTGCCACACACATTCTCCCCATCTTAATCTTGGTCTTCCCACTCTCCTATTTCCTTCTGGTTTCATCATGTCCTCTATTACCTAGAATTCCAGATGGTGGAAGAAGTCCAAAAACCCAGTAATTCTGTAAATGCTGACGCTTCACGTATATATGTAGATCATAAGGAGAATATCCTTCACACACTGCTGTTTGTTCTTCCCTCAATAGCTAGAAAATTTTGACCCTGTTTTCTTCTTCTTTATTCCTTAGGTTAAACTTATTTTTAAATTTCACCATATTTGCTTATATACTGTGCTTTAACTATTATCTGTTACTTCATCCATGTTTGCATTATACATGCAGTAATTAAAAAAAATGCAAAAATTGCACCCAAGAAATAAAAATAACAGTAAATACACCACTGTTATCAGTGGTCATGTTGTATGAAATGTCTTTGCTCACTCGAATACTGGGATCGTGGGTTCGAATCCTACTCAATGTATGGATGTTTGTCTGCATTTATTCTGTGTTTGTGTGAAGGTAGTAGCCTTGAGACGGTCTGATTGCTCATCCAAGGAGTCCTACCAACTGTCTAAGATTAAGGAATGGAAGTGAAAAGAAGCATTTCATGAATGCAACATGCTCCAATAGAGAGCAACAGGCATAGACACACAGACAGAGAGATAGACAGACAGAAATACACCATAAGATGAATGAAATTCCGAGACAGTTTACGACACTGTGAAGTAACCACAATTAATAACAGTGCACCTTTATGTTGAATACCACTCAATTACTTTTTCATATTACTGCTTATGAATTGTGCCAACTGTAACTGAAACACCAACATCCTTCATGACTATACTGTTCATATTGTGGCTAAATACTCATAAGAGCTCAACTGGCATGGTTATGGGTAAGGGCAGGACAACTACTCAATTCCTAGTGTGGGATAATGACATTTCTCATCTCCAGAGGGCCAGACTAACTCTGAGGCTCATTCCCCTGTGGGTAAAGCAGCCAGGACATGATGCTTACCATTCACTTCATCTAGCGCCAAGGTTGACTCCAGTTCCCCATGTCTTCATGGCATGGTGCTTAATTAAGCACAGAAATAGCTCTACTTTTACCTTAATTAAACTATAAATTGCAGGATTATTAATCACAAGTTGACTGTATAAGGGGTGGGCCTTCTTGGCTCTTGCTCTGTGACCACAGTGATCTATTGTGCCTTAATCACAAGTTAGGGTGGATATGATCATGTCATATCTACTCTGGCCACAAGTTTTAAGTTTTGTAACAAAATTTGCTGAAAGACTGTGGAAAACCACGAAAAGATTGACCAATACAGTTGTTCACTTAGCAAAATCTGTACCCTGAATCTCCAGAGTACACAGCACCAGTGAAACCATTTATGCTTTTGGAGGACTTTGGATAATTTTCTTTCCCTCATTTTTTCACGTTTTCAATATTCACATCATTGTGATAATCCCTTGTGCCTGTCATCACCAAAATGGACATATGCATTTGGTACACAGCCTTGCTCACCACCAGCATTTACTACAATTATTACCTTCTGACCTTTTGAAATGGGAGTCAACAAACCATAGGATGTGTCACCATTCCCTTCTAATGGTGTTGTGTGATTTATGGATACAAGTTTCATCAAAATTCATTACAAAATGGCAATTCTGAAAGCACCTTCAATTAGAAATTTTCTGTTCTCCAATGTGATGTTCCATGACAATTTTTATATTCTTCTAAAAACAAAAGGTGTGAAACAGCTTCCATGAAGTGAAAATATTTCACTCAAAGTCAACTGCTGGTTTTAATTAGGTACCTATTTCTTTTAGACAGGGCATTTATCTAAGATGTATATATAAACCATTGACTGCATGTTCAATGTTCCCTTCTAAAATTTCTAGCTCTCAATTAGTAGGATACTGTAAATGAAGATGAAGCACCAGATTCAATATTCTCATGCTATTTACAAATAAGAATGACCTCTTGTCTGATCTCTTCAGCACAGCCCTGAGGTTAATACCAGTTCCACTATCGGCTTCACTTTTCATAAATTTACACTCCTTACTAATGAACTCATGCAAATGGCTGTGGAGAACTTTGGCCCTTAACTTGCTCTCAACAGATAGCATTCTGAAAAGAAGTTGATATGTTTGATAGTACATATGCATGAAAGGAATATTTCTTGCTCAAAGTCCCTGCTTAACTTAACTGTTAACTTAATGCTTTCAACCCATGAGCTTTGTAAATGGAGTCGCCAAATTCATGGTGCATTCAATTAACACCCGCTGTGCCTAACAAACTGTGCTGATTTATAAGCAAATATGTGGGCTACTAAAATATCACTGATCCTCTGTGTAATGAGGGGATTTCAAAAGGCACTTACTTGCCCTACAGTCAGTAAGACTATATTGTTATTTCTTGCTGCTTTCATATTAATCACAGCCAATGGAATTGGATACAGCTGGAAATAAAATTTAAACTGAATCCATTCATGCCCATTAACTAAAAAAATCTGAGTACTTCTTGAGAAGTGACCAGGCCCTCAGCTACTGAAGAATTTCAGGATATTTTAAGGAACCCAAGGGTCCATTAGCATGTTCATGAGAGACTTCCACTGGTCACTATCCTCAGCCAGATTAATCCAGTTCATATAACCCCATCCTACTTCTCTAAGATCCATTTTAATATTATTCTCCCATCTAGTAATCTCTTCCTTGTGGCTTCCCCATCAAAATCCAATACACATTCCTCTTCTCTTCAGGTGTGCTACATGTCCTGCCAATATTATCGTCCTCACCTTGATAGTTAAAATTATATTTGGCAAAGAGCAAAGTCATTAAACTCTTTACGCAATTTTCTCCATTCTCCTACTATTTTATCCCTGTCCTATCCATATATTCCCCTCTCACCCTCAGTCTATGTTCTTTTCTCGTTATCAGAGACTACATATAATGCCTGTACAAAGCTACAGACAAAATTACAGTTCTGTACATTTTAATTTTTATATCTTTAGACAGCAGGTAAGAAGACAGAAAGGTTCTGAACTACACCTGAATTCCATCTACTCTTAACTTCCTCATGAATCAAATTATGACTTTATGCTGTCATTCTCAAATATTTAACTTTGCCACATTTTCAAAGGATCCATTAACGGTCTTTAAGTGCTGAATTTGCCCTGCATTCTGGTGACAAGACATCAACATATACCTCAATACTGGCATCAATTAGAGCCTCTATGTTTTTCTTTACGGTATTTGTTATCTTGCAATAGGTTTACATCATCAGTTTAGACCAGCTGCTGATGTGTCCCATTCAATTTCAGTCCCATCTGGTTTTCCTGCACCTTCTGAATAGCATATTCTAAATAAAACTGAAAATCAATGGCAATACAGCATTTCCTTGTTTTGGACCATTCTGGATAGGAAACACATCCACCAGCTGTTTATCTATATGGACTTTACTCTAAGTTTCATTTAAACGCATTATAATGAGACTAGCTAGCTTCATGGGTAGCCTGAAATCAGTGAGAATACTGTACAATACGAGGGGGTACCCAAAAGAAACCAAACTTATTTTTTTTAAACTTATTTATTCAAATTTTAAGCACAAACCTTCAATCCCCTTCAAAGTACTCTCCACTTACACTAATACACTTGTCTAGTCTTTTATTCCATTTTTAAATTCATCTTTTGAGATGCTTGACAGCGCCTCCGTCATTTTTTCCTTCACCTCAGCAACATCAGCAAAACGCTTTCCTTTCATGTCTCTTTTCATTCGAGGAAACAAAAAAAAGTTTTGATCATTTCGGGACTCTTCTTTCAAAGCACAGCATGCTTCCACGCGACCTTGTTTTTGTTCAGCAGTCAGCAGTCGTGGCACAAATTTCGCAGCCACCCTTTTCATTCCCAAATCTTCTGTCAAAATTCGCTGAACTGAGCTCCAAGTCACTCCCAACAGCTTCACAATTTCTTCAATGGTCCGTCGTCAATCTTCCTTGATGATTTCACGAATTTTTTCAACATTTTCATATGTTCGGACCGTGGAAGGATGACCAGAACGAGGTCTGTCATCAATTGACATTTCACCATTTTTGAAACGGGAAAACCACTCAAACACTTTAGTTTTCCCCATAGCATCGTCCTTGTACGCCGTTTTTAACATTTCAAGAGTTTCTGTTCCACTTTTCCCGAGCAGAAAGCAGAATTTCACCGCCGCACGCTGTTCACGAAAATCAGCCATTGCAAAAACGACGATCACACAAAACAGTTGTCACTATAAACTCTGCCGAAACTAGTCCTTACCTTCTGAAGCAACGGTAGTCGGCTTATCGACTCAGGAATGTTAGCTCTATGCACTCATAGAGGCAAAACACGATACTACAAAAGCTCTGCCCACAAAAAAATTAGTTCTGTTTCTTTTGGGTACCCCATCATACTTCCCTCTTAATTCAATCATAAGCTTCTTTAAGTCAATGAACAGCTGATGAACTGTCTCACTGTGCTCCAGTGTTAGGCGAATGCTAAAAAATCTATTATGTCAGAAAAACTCTATCCTTCATAAATATGTAAAAGAAGAACGTCTGCATAAAAACCACATCAACAACCATTCAAGAATTTAAATCATACAGGATGAGAGGACTCTACAAAGAAAGAGACAAGTAGATTTCTCAGAATAAGCTAATGATTTTATGGTCAATGGTTTCTATAACATTTTCTGGGAATGACAGTGGTTCATCCAGACAGTACTTATGAATTTACACACCACAGACAGTACTTATGAATTTACACACCAAAGACACTATATAGCCATGGAAGAGATCTGATTGTAAATTATGAACAGGCAGTAATAGTGAAGGTTAAGTGACCATAGTGCATTTTAAGGTACTATATGAACATACACCTGTAAGGATTGAAACAAATTACAACAGTGTTGGAATTGTGAAAAGGATATTTATAAAATAAAGTCAGATACATTTCTGCACAGTTAACCCTCAGGCCTGCACAAAACTCTGGAACCAGTTTCCAAGACACCTTAAATTTTGGACTGAATGGTAGCAAGCATTACCCGAATTCAATCTCCTCTTCATTTCTTCCTGAATGAAATTTTGACTTGTTACTGTCATTTCCAAATATCTGAACTGTGCCACATTTTCAAACCATCTGTTTCCTATCTTTCTGTCATGATTTTGCCCTGCATTCTGGTCACAAGACAGCAACATATACTTAGTTTTCTATGTGTTCACTTCTAGACCAACCTCCTTACTTGCGTCAATTAAAGTTTGTGCGTTTTTCTTTATGGTATTTACATTATCAGCCAGTAGATTCAAATCATCAGCATAAACCAGCAGCTGATATGTCCAATTTAATTTCAGTCCCACCTGGTTTTCCTGGACCTTCCTAAGGGCATATTCTAAAGCAAAGTTGAAAAGGAGTGGTGATTAAGCATCTCCTTGTCTTAGACCATTCTTGATAGGAAATTTATCAGACAACTGTTTACCTATACAGACTTTACTGTAAGTTTCGTTTAAACACATTTTAATCAACATAACTAGTTTCATGGGTATCCCAAACTATATCAGAATACTGTACAATACTTCCCTCCTAACTGAGTCATATGCTTTCCTGAAGTCTATGAATAGCTGATGTACTGTCTCATCATACTCCCATTTTTTCTCCAATATCTGACAAATGCAAAAGATATGATCTGTAGTTGATCTCCCATGTTGAAACCCACGCAGATGATCCCCAATAACTTAATCTATACATATGGACTTATCCCTGAGAGGATATTGGATAAAATTTTGTATGAAGTTGATAGCAGTGATATCCCATGATAATTACTACAGTCAGTAATTACTGAGTAATTAGAGCCCAGCTATACCCTTGGTGCTGAACTATTCTTCAAATTTTCCTTATATATGGAAATCAAAAATACATTAAGATTAATACATACTAATGCTTTTCTTTTATTATGAAGATTGGTGTGTAAATATGTATGGATGCTATTTTCTCTATTCCTGCTAAAGTCACCTGATGCATTCCCACTGCTAGATGTAGCAGTTTCTAAACTCTGTTATAGATGGCATACAAAGAAACAGAGAGGTCCAACAGCTCATGTTCAAGTTGGGCGAAGCATATATATGGAACAAATTCAGTTAGTTTGGGAGATTATGTGTTTTTAAAGTTGCACTTGTAATGATACACGTAGCACGGACATCTCACATTGCAGGTCCCCACATTACCGGCTCAGCACTACCAAAGTTAACATTTCACTGGCATACAAGGTGTGGCAATAAAGAACCCGGATTACTTTTATGACTCATTTCCGGCCACGTCATTGACCCTTGGACTTCCCTCTACCGTCACACAAAGTTTCATTCACGTGCATCGGTTAGTCTGGCCGCG